>NW_004797414.1:818373-827057 GCF_000002075.1 Aplysia californica
GAGAGAGAGAGAGAGAGAGAGAGAGAGAGAGAGAGAAAACAGTCGTCTGCTTTGCCTTTTGTAAATGTTCCCAGAGTTTCAAGCTGAACCTGTGACCAGTGGCGGGGAGGTAAGTATGGATCTCTAGCAGAATGTGTCACGACCAGGTGGAATCAGGCGCTCCTTAATTTTCTTGCATGTGGCGTTATTGTTAATTTAATTTGTCTTGCTTTAAATGAAAAGAATGATTTTTAGGAGAGGTTTTACGGCGCTCGCAACTGTATACGTTCATATGAGCGATAAGGGGTGGATGTCAACAGAGAAGTCCTTACAGGGAATCAGCTCCCCAGCTTTAATAACACGAAGTCTGCTTCGACTATCTGGGCACCCTGGAAATAGCGGGTCAAAAGAGTGTGAAAAATATACAAGAGAAGTAGAGAAAAATTACGTCAGTAAGGATTAAGAAATAAAAAGCAGCAGTTCCCTGTTGCAGTTCAGACACAGTTATGAGTATGACATTGATGAATCAGCCCATAATTTACATTAAAATTCTACTGTGCATAAGAACTAAAGATGTTTTTTAGTGTGTATTGTCCCTTGTCATAATTTTGGAGCCTATATTTGTTGGTTACGTAAAATGTATTGACATGGTGCAAATTGTTATGTTTTCTTGAAAGACGAAACACGAAAAAGGGGAATTGTTAAGTCGATGATGATGATGATGATGATGATGATGATGATGGTAATGGTAATTGTGATGGTGATCATGATGATAATTATTTACGTTGACGATGATGATGCTTTGAAGTTGGAAATAATGTGCAGTTTATTTGGCGCTTACTCTAGATCCACGCCAGGCTGTCCTAGGGGCAGGACACAACCCTCATTTCCAACTCCTCGCATAGAGTGACCAACAATTTGGAAATAATTCGTCATCTTCATCCCTAGCATTTAATAAAAGTATGCCGAAAAACCAAACGGGCGACCGCTTCTAAGTGATGACATTGTTAGTGGGTTTGTTTTACAATAATTCAGTACAAAAGACCAAACTGGCATTTCATGATGTTATCTTCAATTTCTCTATTTTGACGAGTGCCAGATTTTACCAAAATATCTCACAAATCACGAATCACTGTTTCCTGCATGGAGAGGAGAAACCCTTCTGTGTCGTATGGGATACTGATTTTACCATTAGACCTAGTTGTATCTGACAGAAATCAAAGGCTTTATCTGTTCTATAAAAAATCATGAAAAATATTCGGAGTCGTTATCAAGATATTAAAAGAATTGCATTAAAAAAAGCTGTCATATCGTGTAAAACAAAACAAATTTGAGGTCAAATTTCTCAAAATTAGGCATTGAGCAGATAGTACTTTGTAATTCTGAGGAAGCGACATGCTAAAAAAGAGTGTCCGGACTTTGGAGAGACCCGAAAGAAATATTATAAATGTGGAAATTTGAACGATCTTTTCTCCGTCTTTGATCTCAACAGAATTCTCGATTTTGTAAAGGCCACTGCAATTACAGTAAAAAAAAGGAGTAAATAATGTTTATTTTAATTGAATGTAAATTGTTGATTTCATGACGGAAATTTTTATCGTGGAATTTTTAACCTTCTAAGCTGACCATCAAACGAAACCAAGCCGTGCTGTGAACTGTTGTGAATGCAATCAACTTGTGTTTCGGGCGCTCATATGGCCTTTTATGCAGTTGTGAGCGCCGTAAAACTCTTACTGAACTAAGAAATCCCTGTGTGTGTTTCAGACCAACATTTTACAAAAATACGTTGGCGAAAAACGACTCCATACCACTCGCCACTCGCCGCACACTATTGCACAAGTGTATAATAATTTGTATAATTGAGAAACAACTGGGCCGGTAAGAGTTAACTTAGGAGCTCTAGAGGTTAAGGTGTTGGCCTCTCATTCAAAGGTCCCGAGTTCGAATCCGGGTAGCGACCGAAAAATGTTCTTCTCTAAAATTGTCTACTTTCACCTCTTTTCCTGCTCTCTAGCAATGTTCTGTCGTCTTCTTTTGTCTCCTCTTTCTGCTCCCACTCCCTCACCTTCTTTGCCCCCTTCTCTGGGCTCCTGACTCTTTCTGCAGCCTTTCTACTGCTACTCTTGGCTCCTTCTTACTGCTGTTTTTCAGCCACATCCCTTATGTTACTGTAGGAAAGATCTACACCTAGCCTTCTCGGACAAGGGCGAAAAATCTCGGAGGGCCTGTGTGCAAGTTGTGCACGTTAAAGATCCATTGGCGGTCTAAAATCGATATGAGTAGACTTCGGCCGCCACCCTGGCAAAAACTGAAAAAGTTGAATGTGTCCCGCGCGCTCATATGACCTTATGCAGTTGCGAGCGCCGTAAAACACTTAAGGAAAAGAAGTTAGCTTACAAATTAACTGGCACACAGGCGCAAGTACAGTATTATTATATTGGCCCCTTCAGTTCCGTCCTGGTACTGTATTTATTTATTTATTATTTTTTTTAAAGGAAATGGAACACACGTAGCAATTTTAATAGTTAGAATGCACGTCCCGGGGAGCATACTTATAGAATTATTGATTGTAAGTGATGAATAGAGAGTTACATTCCCTATAATCTTCATCAAGTGCTAGATCTGCAACAGACGCGATTTTGAATTTTGAGATTAAGACATTTTATTGAGTAGATGTAACATTGTAAAAAAATGTATTTGTTGAATTTTCAATGTATATGAAATATATGTTTGTTGGTAGTGTTCTTTTGTTCTTTGGTCCCATGGTATGGAACGAACTCCCATAATATAAAATAAGATATCAGCCCCAACAATTTATATTTTCAACCCCCCCCCCCAACCCCCCCCCCACAAAAAACAACAGCTGAAGCATTTTTTACATAATGATGAACTGTTATATATATATGCATGTGTATGCCAGACTGTGAGACTGAAGAAATGCAGTGTGAGAATGAGAGAAAGAAAGGGAGAGAGAGAGAGAGAGAGAGAGAGAGAGAGAGAGAGAGAGAGAGAGAGAGAGAGAGAGAGAGAGAGAGAGAGAGAGAGAGAGAGAGAGAGAGAGAGGGAGAGAGAGAGAGAGAGAACGGAAACGTTTTTCTCTTTGTAGAGAACGAATGTTTTAATGGATGTTTCTAGTTACTTCATGTGTCAATTTTATTGTGACAGTTCGTGCATTTGTATTGCATTGTATTATTTTAGTGTTTTAGAGAACGTATTTCCAACCTCAATGCGAGACTGTTTTTCCTCATTGAAATTTTAAAACTTACATAGATATTTTATTTATACAGTCGAACCTGCCTTAACGGAAGCCTGTATGAAACGGAAGCCTGTCTTAACGGAATCTCCCCGCTCCCCCCTTGATATATTCCTCTTTAATTACCTGTATGAAACGGAAGCCTGTCTTAACGGAATCTCCCCGCTCCCCCCTTGATATATTCCTCTTTAATTACCTGTATAAAACAGAAACCCGTCTTAACGGAATCTCCCCGCTCCCCCCTTGATATATTCCTCTTTAACTGTATAAAACGGAAACCTGTCCAACGCGGAAACGGAAAGAAAAATTCGCTCCCTTCCGAGGGTTTCACCTGTCTAGGACGGAAAATGCTTTGCCCGCTCAGCCCTGATTTGAAACAAAACTCGCAAGTTTAGTTCCGCCGTCTATAAACTTAACGCAATGGCCATGCCGCTTGGCGAGGAAGGGGAGTAGGGGTGTAATTAGGGGGGTAGATGTTACCCTGTTACCCCTTCATATGATTCCTGAGCAATGCAGATGGTCAGTGTAGTATGGGTGTGAAATCTCACGACTGCCCGTGAGAGTGGTCGAGTAGCCAGCCACTACGAGAACTTTCCTGGGTAGCCAGAAGCCAGAGGCGTGAAATGAGATTGACCAATGCCTGCCGCCCTGATCGTACGCCAGCCGAGGAAAGAGTTCCTCGAAATGTTGTTACAATGGCGCTGGTGGCATTGGTGGGTGGGGCCAAGGGTGAAAGCAAAGAAGATGTTCAAACGTTTCTGTTTTTAATAGGTCAAACAGTGGTCCTATGAAAAGCAAGCACTGGTGGTAATTGGATAAGTAAAACTGACGCACGTCATTATCAGACAGGATAGCAGTTGAGAGGTGTGAAGTTTTGACCACTGCTTGCCGATCGAACAAGCGATCCTTGATCCCACCGGCTGGGCCTTTGAACCCCCCCCCCCCCACCCTCAACCTCTACCCCCCCCTAAATTCCCCTGTCTAAGACGGAAAACGTCTAAGACGGAATTTTCCCCCCGCTCCCTTGCGATTCCGTCTTACGTAGGTTCGACTGAATATAAAATATATATATATAATACATATAATACTTTGTTTTACGTACACCCATGTCAATCAATTTTTAAGATGTGATGTCTTTTTCGATGTAATGCGCATTGAACATTTTTAGAGACTCGAAATGCGCAGTATAAATGCTATTATTATTATTATTATTATTATTATTATTATTATTATTATTATATTATTATTATTATTATTATTATTATATTGTTATTATTATTATTATATTGTTAATATTATTATTATTATTATTATTATTATTATTATTATTAATATTATTATTATTATTATTATTATTATTATTATTATTATTATTATTATTATTATTATTATTATTATTATTATTATTGTTGTTATTACTATTATTATTATTATTATTTTTATTATTATTATTTTATTATCATTATCATTATTATTATTATTATTATTATTATTATTATTATTATTATTATTATTATTATTGTTGTTGTTGTTATTATTATTATTATTATTATTATTATTATTATTATTATTATTATTATTATTATTATTATTATTATTATTATTATTATTATTATTATTATTGTTACTATTATTATTAGTGTGGACTTTAACAGATTTTTTGCAAAATTTAACACTACCTCAAGAAAAAAAGTCATTAAAAGCTATTTTGTACAACTATTGTTTGCTAAAATGCATGCAAAAGGTTTTTAATTCTATTGTCAAAAAGTTGAAAGGAGTTTTCAAAAGTATTTTGGAAAATTGCGCAGAGATTTTCTGTATCATTCAGCTAGGGTGATCCAAAAACCAAACAAAAAATCTGTATATGTTTTTTTTTTCTAAATATCTCGCACAAAATTTGTACCAGAATGTTGTAATTTGGAGTAAATATAATTCATTCAAAAGGAATTCGTTTGACATAAATTCACAAAGAAGAAGCGAAAATGGCTTTTTATAAAAACCACCTATAAATGCAAAATGCACCAATTTAAAAGATCTTGTAAGGAAAGCCATGAAAGAATGGTTTGTTTTTTCCTTTCCTTTTATTTTAAAAATCTTAATCTTTCCATCTCTGTAACCATTAAACGATATTTCTTTTCTCCTACAGAGTTTTGAAAAATATTGTTCGTAAATTCTGGAATTCCGAGAACCACTGGTCTATATGTCCTCCTTTGGACCAGACATTTTAACGCGTCGTTCGTTATGTTCAGTTGTGGCCATACACAAGGATCTACTTAACCATGAGTACTCAAAGCTACACACACTGTACACCTTGCAGTATGGAGCTGTTTCTAGAGACAATAGGGGGGGGGGGGGGGTTGAGGTTGCCCATATAGACAGCATTTGTGGAGTTGACATAACCTGAAAGATATGGACTTTGCCAAGGAACCAAATGTCATAGAGGATATGTTCACGTTTTTCAAGATGACCGAGGAATCAAGAACACATTGCCATCCTCTGATAGCTTCGAGAAGGGGAAAATGATACAGTCGTAGATAAAGATCTACCTTGAAAATGGGGACCGTTGAGAAATAGGAAAGTCATTTCTGCAGACATCGTCTACGGACAGACATGTCATGGGGCTCATCTACTGAATTCTGCTCCTTTGTGACGTTTAAAGGGGTGCGAACGGTGTGTATTTGACATGAAGTGGTCGTTTAATCTGGGAATTTTTAAGTTCTGATTCTTTACAGGTCCTAACTGATGGACCATTTTCACTCTTGACATCAAAGAAGGCCTCCAGGGCACTTTAAAAGTATTTCCGTACCTTGTGTGGAACTTACAAAATGAGTTGGTGGTGAGGAAATGTTCAATACAAAAAAAGCTCTCTGCTCTTTACTAGATTTAACCATGATCTCAGAAGGCAAAGGAAACTTGAGAAACACTATCTGCAAACTCCTGTTGGCCTGTTAGACTATTGTAATTTGCAATATGGTGCAATCGTTGGT
Source organism: Aplysia californica (assembly GCF_000002075.1). Classification (NCBI taxonomy): domain Eukaryota; kingdom Metazoa; phylum Mollusca; class Gastropoda; order Aplysiida; family Aplysiidae; genus Aplysia; species Aplysia californica. Next base: position 824,593 of record NW_004797414.1, read on the forward strand.
TGTTTTTTTAAGTGGTAGGTCTGATGCGAACTAGTGGGTCATTCTTACAAAAATGGGGATATTACTGAAAATGGGTTGTTTTGTACGCGCTATATACAGCAAAACTTTTCTTTGGATTTATCTAAAATGAATATCAAATTGCTTTTGACTTCCAAATGTTGTGTACAAATTTGAAAGTCAAAACATCGGTGTGGAGGAAAATATTGACAAAAAAAGTTGTACAGGTTTTTGGTTCAGCCTGTATTTCTTAGGTTGTGCAGGTATTCGACAATATTATGGTACCAACTTGACATTCTTTTAGATAAAGTTTATGTAGTAGAGCTCTTCCGTTTGCTTATTAACAAAATTGTTATTTCAGTTCATTGTACTGTACATAGAGTCTATTTGAAAAATGTATTCAGGCGTTTACAAATTGATAAAACAGATCATTCCAGTATGTTATTGTGCCATGGATCTGTTGTGATGCTGGCAGTGCAAACTTTTCGTGTTCACCTCCACCGTGTACTTTTCTTACAAACTTTTGCCAGACTGTAGTGAAATCCTCTATGTAGGAACCCTGTTTGTCTTTTCTCTGTCGGGGGTGGGGGCTCTTGTGGCCTAAAGGTTAAGGTGATCGCCTCTCATTCAAAGATCCTGGGTTCGAATCCGGGTAACAACGGAACAATTTTCTTCACTAACTCTCTAAAAATGTTCTGTCGTCTGCTTTCGTATCCACTTTCTGCGCCCACCCCCTCACCTCCTTTGCCCCCTCCTCTGGGCTCCTGACTCTTTCTGCAGCCTTTCTGCTGTTTCTCCTTGGCTCCTTCTTACTGCTGTCTTTCAGCCACACCCCTGGTCTTCTGGTAGGAAAGATCTACAACTAGCCTTCTCGGACAAGGGTGAAAAATCTCGGGGGTCCCGTGTACAAGTTGTGCACGTTAAAGATCTCTTGGTGGTCTAAAATCGATAAGAGTAGGCTTCGCCCGCACCCTGGCAACATTAAAAAATTCCTAACAAATGGAAATGTTTAATGTGTCCCGGGCGTTCATCACGACCTTAGGCAGCTGCGAGCGCCTTAAGACACTAACAACAATAAAAACATTTCTCTGTCATGATAATCTCCATTTTAAGTTTATTTTTGGGCGCGACGAAATTGCATCGGGCAGATACGTTTATTTATACAAGGCCGCTAATATATTTACTTATTTTCTGGTTCTTCTGAGACAAAACTCACCGGACTGTTCAGCTGAACAATGTACCCCCTCAAACGGGAGACGAAAAATTGCGCAGGTTTTGTCCTGTTATGCAACGGATTATTCAATAAACCGCCTTTCTATGGATGGTAAATTAAGCAGGTTTTTGAGCGTGGTGTCGATTCTGAAGTAGCTGTGGTCGAATCACAATTGCGACCTCGACTATAATTGAGTATTCACTGAAAACAGTTCGAGTAGAAGACCTTCTCGGGGGGGGGGGGGGGGGGGTTAATATATAGCTCATCACTGCTTATTAGAGACAACAGCTAACGCAAGCAGAGTTTCTCGACAAGATAGCCCAAAGAATGCTTCCTGTGAGACTGTAAATACCGCTTTTATCTCCACTTTTATAAAGTATTTTAATCAGTGATCTTTAAGAAATGTGCTCTCATGAAGACATCATCCTGCTCGAAATCCGTCTTCTACCTCCCCGTGGTGAGCAGGGGCAACAAATATCAAGACTGTTTTATCCTGAAGAAATATCAAGGAAACAACTCTTGACAATTGGCTAACGGGAGAGGTCTACCAAATTAAACTTTTACTTACAGAATTTCAAGTCGATACTTTGTCAAATAGCTAAGAAATACTCGATACCGAAAATCCCTGCGCAATTTTTCAATAGTTTTAGACAACTCCTTTGAACTTTTGGACAATAGGATTAAAAACCTGCGCAATTCTCCGCTGCACCCTCTCAAACGCCCAACCTGGAAGAAAAGTCTACTATTTGAACAGTTTTCAGTGAACACTCCAATTACCTGAACATGATCGAGGTCGGGATTCTGATTCGACCACAATGACCTCATAAACGATACCACACACAAAACCTGGGTAATTTACCGTACAAAGGAAGGGCGGCTTAATAAGTAATCCGCTGGGTAACAGAATAAAACCTGCGCCATTTTCCATATCCCATAATAATAACCAATTTTCATTGAAAATAATTGAGGTAATAATTGTATCAGACATGTCAACAAAATCCAATATGACTGCCATCTCCATGGCAACGAATCTTAAAAAAAATTTAATTGCGGATTTGAAGACTCTTCACTATGATAGTTAAGTTTGTGAAATTTGGTAACATTTGGTCTTTAAATAAGCGAGATATCCCTCAGGTGTTGCCCCCATCTTTAAAAAAGCCGGCTGCTTCGACCTTGCTTGTCAGGGCCAACTCGGGATCACAACTGAAACAATTTTTGAGGGTATTGTTATCATTAGTATCATTATAATAAAAAA
>NW_004797414.1:827484-828868 GCF_000002075.1 Aplysia californica
TTCTTCTTCTTCTTCTTCTTCTTCTTCTTCTTTTTCTTCTTCTTCTTCTTCTTCTTCTCATCATCATTATCACTATCATTATCATTATCATCATTAGTTGAAATCATTTCCACAAGCTGATCAAAGGGGTGTGTGGGCTGGTCCTGTGATGTAATAGCTATAGGATTGTCAGCACTGCACGCTTGCAAACGGTGTGGGTTCAATTCTCTTGTTGGGATGTGTCTTCTGTTAAGTATCTCCCAGCATTTCCTCACGAGGACCTACATGGTGGCTTGGAATGGGCTTCTCTTCTAAAGTAGCTTGAACCTCCAAGGAGATTCACGACCATAAAATCTACACCTATGAACTTTCTCTAAGAAAAAAAAGAAAGAAAATAAAGGCCCTAACGAAACAATTTTATTCTGTTGTGGGTACTTCACTAACAGACATTTTTGATGATGCAGCAGCGAAGAGCCTTAGCAGCACAGTGGGCCTTCTCTTCTTTTTAGCTTTTCCAGAAGTTGGGCATTGCTTCTCCGATCAGACTTTACTACCATATAACACCTCGGCTTTTTCCATTGTGCTTGCCTGGGTTGTTTTGGTTTTAGAGCTATCAATATTTGCAATAACTTATTTCAGAGGTGCTACCGTATTAATAATAGCCGTAATACTTGTTTTTATATATAGCACACATCCACACTTTACAGCAAGCTCTATGCTCCCCACATCCATCTAATTTTTACCCCAGTTGGCGCTAGAGCACTCAGAAACATTTTCAGATGCCCAGAAAGCATACTACAGTGCAAGCTGCGAATCTCACGCGCTCAAGCACTATCAAATTGACAAGATCTTTAGCTGTATGTAGCCTTTAGCCGGGTACCTACTCCCACCTGGGTGAAGTGAGGAAATTTCACGTAAAGTGCCTTTCCCAAGGGCACAACGTCGATACAACGGGATTTGATCCCACGATATAATGATTGCGAGTTCGAGAGCCTAACCACTAGGTCATCGACGTACCTGTTCATAATATTTTCCTGGTTCTCTTGCACTAACACACGTCACTGGCGCTCCATTAGCTCAGTTTTTATCATGCTGGACTATGGTGCAGATGACCCTGATTCGAATCCCAGACGGGACATTCTTGAACTTTCGGAGAAGGACGTGAAATTCGGAGATCCTGCCTCTTAATCCTTTCTTTTCCACCGGTTGTCAGTACAGGGTCAAACGTGCGTGCACGCGCGCGCACACACAAACACACACACACATTTGTGTTTATTGGCGGTTTGTTTGTTTGTTTCATCTAAATTGTGTCGATGTCGTGTAAAAACAACAACAACAACAACATCACCCACACTCCAAAAGAAAGAAAGAGACCCCCTCCCCCACATATATCAAAAACAACCCC
>NW_004797414.1:830301-834206 GCF_000002075.1 Aplysia californica
CCCCCTCTGTAGTCTTCGTCTATGAATGAGTCAGTGTACACAAACTTTGTGACACCACAGACCTCGAGAGACAACCAAGACAAAGAAAGATTGTCATCGTCATAATGCTACCTTAGAATTGCGAAGTTCTGTTTGACCTTTTCCTTCGTTTTGAATTTCTAAGAGCATGAGGTCAGAAACTATTTTGTTCCATCTGCTCTATTAAAGTTGTGAGATTATTCGGAGCCGTTATCAAAATATTCAAAGAACTGCATTCGAAAATGATTGACATATTGTGAAATATACGCCAAATTTCTCAAAGCTATGCACTGAGTAGTGAGTAGATATAACTTCATAATTCTAGGGTAGCATTTTTAAGTGAAACAAAATCGGTGATCATGGAGGCCGCCCCTGATTGGTCCTGCTTCTTTACTTTCCATCTGTTGTTTCTGTCTCTCTGTCTTACTTTCCCCCCAGCACTAAATGACCATTGTGCTGTGCCGATGTGCTCCTCTTTACACAAACAAACAAATCTGTGAACCAAACTGACGGTGAGTACAGTACAGTTGTAATGACCACTGATGCGTCAGAATCGGTTCATTATACAACTTCCTCCTCCATGAAAGTTTGGATCCCTGGAAGCCGAGTAGATCTACGTTTGTGGGTGTTCCAGGTCTGCTGGGGTTCTAGTACAGTCGACTGCGGATGAGTTGACGTCGTTGGACAAGTGAAATTCCCATATTATTATAGAGCCCAGTACTTGTGGGTTGAGGGTGCGGTGGCGGAGCGGTTAGTGCGCTTGTCTCCGATGCAGAGAGTGTGGGTTCGAAGTCTCGGTTCGGACACGCATTTTTTTCGCCCCCTACTACTCACCCAGCAGAAATGGGTACCTGACTTAGAGTAGAGTTGGGGAAGTAAAGGCAGCGTGGAAAGGAACTGGCCACCCTACCACAATATGCCGAAGCCCCAGGAAGTTGTCTCACTAACAAGGCAATCCCCAATGTCCGGATCGGATGCGGGAACAACTTTACTTTTTACTTGTGGGCCCGCAAGTAGCCACATAAAAAACGCTTTTTGAGAAACATGCGATAAAGAAAAATAAAATATAATTGACTTTATGAGTAAATGGTGGTGACAAACATGCCCGGCATGGGAAGAAATACGGCACCAGGGGGTTCTAATGCTATGAAATAGTTATAAGAGGGGCAAAAGAAGCTAAAAATGCCTACAACTCAAAGTCCATAATTTTTAGCCGAATCGGGATTTTTGGGGTGTAGCCCCCTCCCCCATAACAACATATTGAAAGTATGTTTATAATATTTCAAGTCTAAATATTTTTCAATTAATTATTTTTGCAACATGTTGTAGGCTTACTTCACCGAAGGTTAAAAATGTGCTGGAAACTGGGTCAACACATTAAAGTTGAAGCCGTTTTACTTCAAACTTTGTTTTTATACCCTGTTATAAGATGTGGCATATCTTTTTCCTAAAACTGTTCAAGATGTTTGAAATTTGTTTTTATCAGCATGATTAGCACTGAATTTGCTACAAGAATATGCCCTTATTTTACTATCCCAAATTTCCGATAACTAGGACCTTTTTCCAGACATACACACATATGTAGCCACATAGACAAAGACTTGTGGGTTATCATGTTCGCAGCCATATACATATAATTCAGTTCACAGCTGCGGAAAGTTCAAAAGACTTTAAAGGAAACAAAGCCAGCTGGGGATGTGTTGGGTTGCCGAATGATGTATCGTAAAGTCTAGAACAGAAGATAAGACAGGCTCAACAACAGAGCTGGGTTCACATTATACTCTCTGTAGTAACACTCATGCCTTTATGGAACTACGGCAAAAACAGAACAGGTATAAATGTTTTTTTTTTCTTTACAACCAACTTAACCAAAAAAGCATGAGGGTGCTAGCTATTTTCCATGCCATTTAGCTTTTCTCTTCAGTATTTTCTAAAAGTAAAATGCAGACAATCGAAAAAAAAAATTGATGTATTTGTGACACTTCGGCTGCCGCCATGAGATATTTACTACAAAAGAGCGCCACCATCCAAAAACAAACTGACATGTTGGAATGCAGCAAAATCGTGCACGAACAAATATTGTGATCTATACTTAGAACTTGCAATAGGGAACAAGGAGTTCAAAATGGTCAAAATGTTAAACTGAATAAATGTTACTTTAGTTTATCCCTCTGGTGCTGCTCAACAACGAGATGGTTCAGTTGTTGCTCAGCCCCTCCTGCTAGTTGATTATTGGTCAATGTGACTACAAATGAGCATTATACACATGTCTAGGAACAGACTTTTTTTTCTTTTCTGTGCTCTGGACTTTGAAGTATTTATGAGTGGACGGTGATCATCATGGAAACTAAAAAAGTAATCTTGATAACAAAATTAAAACAAAACAAAACATTTTTTAAAGAAAAAAATAATTCAATAATATTCATTAATTTACATTGGGTTACATTTTTCGAAAAACAAAAGACTGGGTCTATGAAAAATGTTTCTTGTTGACAGGACTTTACTTGCAAGCCACATGATGTTGACCACTCATTTCACATAAAGGTGATCTCATACAAGGGTGTAGACAAAAATCCAAACCTAAAACAAAACTGTAAGGGGAGGGGAAGACAACTGAGAAGTTATGTATCAGGTCATAAATCTACACGTATGTATGTACAACAATGGTCTCAAGTGGTGACACATCTTGACTTAGGCGGGAACGTGAAAGTGCAATGGCTTCTGAGCACTCTGTATTCTTTTTTTTCCCCTGTCTCAATCCCAATGTTATTTTGTCCCCGTTTTAGGGGTTTCAAAGAAAAAAAAGTACAACGTCATACTGTCAAGAGGACACATAATATTAAAAAACACACTCTGTAATCACAGCAAGAAACTTATAGGTTTCTCCCTTTCATTCCAATGTTTTCTTGGAATACACAAAAGGCATCGCCGTATTTGAAAATCATTTTATCATCAGGGTTCATTTTATAAAGTGCTCTGTTTTTAAAAAATGAAATACCCTTGACAAACTTAAACACCAAAATACATTGCTATCTTATTTCATGAACCAAAGGTCCAAAGTCACATCTAAATCCTAAATACAATTAAGTTTCATTGAAAGTTCATATTTATATATAATACATACATAGGTACATACAAATATATACCTAAATATGAATGTATAATAATGATAATAATAAATATAACATTACATAATCACGACTGTCTGTAAAGTCTCTCCCTTTGAACATTATAAAATGATCACCAAATGTCTCTCTTCAATAGCTCGTAATCTCCATAACTCTGATGACATAGGCTTGGCCTCACCAAGTAAAGTCTTACAAAGTTGTGTTGAAATTGTAAAACTGTGCAACAAACCGATGACTGTATAACAAAAACATTGGGCAAGAAATGTGTCACGACGCAGTGGAATCACGCTCATCAATTTTTGGGCATGTGGGCATCTGAAATTTGATTTATTTGCCTGGTTTCCAAAGAAACAAATATCCATTTATCTTTAACAGAACTCAAGATATTTGCAATTGAAGGAACTGAGGTTTCCTGATTTCAATTTCAGTGTTGAAATTTGCGAGAAAATGGCCGCCAAAGTTCGGTAACTCCAATAGCTAAAGAGTCCTTGAAAACAGAAAAAAAGACATATTTTGTACCTTTAATCAATGTTTTTCCAATAAGTTTCAGATGGATATATGTTTTTATATGAACATAAAAGAGGTTGATCCCAAAAACAAAAATTCGTTAAAAATTGTCACACCAGCAAAAAAATGCTGGTTTCTTCGATTTCAATATTTTGATGAGCGCTTGATTTCACCACGCTGCCTCACATATTTTCCCAGTGTTTGAGCTGTCAGGAACAAGAGTGGGCCAGACCTCTAGCTCTCGTAGTAAAA
>NW_004797414.1:835350-839357 GCF_000002075.1 Aplysia californica
GAGAGAGAGAGAGAGAGAGAGAGAGAGTGTGTGTATGTGTCTGTGTAAGAGTGTGAACATAGTAGATGGTAGTGAGATTGGCCCACAGTGGAAAAAATCCTAGTGTTTTGAGAAGCTTGTTGAAGACTTGTCAAACATGTAAAAATTAGAGTTTAACAAAAAGTTTTAGAAAGAGTTTTGCGGTACTTGCAACACAAACAGGTCACCTAAGTGCTGAATATTAGAGGTGTTACTAGAGGGTATCTTACAAAGAAAAGAAGGAAGAGAGATTAGGACGATAGATGTTTGATAGTAAAGAGGGAACAAACGAAACCACACCAGAGCACTTGCCAACCACCCGCAATCTAAGGTTCAAATCTTGTGGAGCAAACATGTTTCCTGTTATCTTTCTAGCAGAAAGTGTATTTTCCCCAAATCCTGCTAAGGTCCAAACGCTTTGATTTCTAAAAGATCTACGCTGTGTCTAAACAAAGCATAGTGCCTTATTAGTCTAGTTCTAAGGACACCCTCCACTCCCCCCCCGCACCAGCCTCAACTTTAAAAATAAATACTTTTTTTTAAGGTTAATAAAACTACTGAAGAAAATACCCAGGGACGCTACTCAAGTCTAAAATAAAGCACATCAATGCATCTGAATTATCTCCCTCTTTAGAAAATGAAACGGTACATGCACAATACAATACATTGTACGTCTTTGTGTGTCTTTATAAATATGTCCGCAACCGTAAGTGAATGATCATACATTAGGGTATGGCTGTTTGTGTCAATTTATGTGGTAAATAAATAAGTGTATGTCTTAAGTAGGACTATCTGGCAATTTGCGTCTACGTGGTAAGTGAATGTGTTTATATGCATATTATGTATACATCGCCGAGTATGTCTATGTGGTAAGTGAATGCTTATATGGGGAATTATGCAAATATGGCTGTTTGTGTCTATATACGTGTGTGAATGAGACAATCTGAGAATGTGTCTGCATCTTTTTCTACAGTGACAGTTAGCACAGCAGTGGACGGCTGAGAGTGGTTCGGGTTTGAGTCTGGCTCAACTCATGTGGCACAGACAAATACACATGGGGATTTTACATATCATTAGAGTTATTACGTTGTGAATACCTCGTACATTGTTACATTGAGTACATTCATACATGCACAAACAGGATCTCTTTCTCTCCCCCCCCCTCTCTCTCTCTCTCTCTCTCTCACACACACACACGCACACACACACACGTACACACACACACATTATACCCATACACATATTATGCAAGCAAGTATTCCACTCATACATATAAATATGCAAACACACACATACACAAACATGTATACTTACGTACATACACACATACACATATATGAACATACGTGCTCACATATACACTCTCATTCCCGTACACTGACATATGATTCACCCTGTCCTAATCACATCACTCTTAACCATACACAAATATAGGCTACAAAAAACAACACTGCTGACACTCAGACAAATATACACTCACATATACTCATACATTCACGTATGTAAACCCTCACAAATGTAATCGCAGTTATCACAGAGGCACTTACAAAACAAAACAAAACACACACACACACTAAAACGCACACAGAAGCACACATATGCAGAAATATCAATACATTGACACGAAAACGCACGCACACACATGTACACACACACACACACACACACACACACACACACACACACACACATCCACACACACACATACACGTGTGTATCATGTGTGTGTGTGTGAGTGTGTGAGTGAGTGTACGTGTGTGTGAGTGAGTGAGTGAGTGTGACTGTTTCGTAATCCAGTACAATATCACCTGATAATTTTAGTTTTTTGTAGAGGTTTTAGGGCGCTCGCATCTGCATAAGGTCATATGAGCGCCAAACCTGAGAGTTAATGGTGCTACTAGATTCTACCTAACAGTGCATGAGAGAGACTCCCTGTTCCCCTCCCACTACCAGATTATGCGTGTGACTGTGAGCCTATTTGTGAGTGCAAGCATACTGCATGTGTGTGTGTGTGTGTGTGTGTGTGTGTGTGTGTGTGTGTGTGTGTGTGTGTGTGTGTGTTTACATGCGTGTGTATGTGTTTACGTGGTGAAACACCAAACCAATGTGCCAGGATATGGACAATTAAGATGTGTCTTATCTTACCTACTCTGCCCTAAGCTGAAAAAAAAAATGCCATTTTCCTTTTAGGCACAAATTTTTTAATTTGCCAAATCGATAGCCCGATACCCTACTTGTGCGAAAAAAAGGGAAACTGTGACTAGGTTTTTAAAAAAATAAATTCAAATTCAAATTTCGGAAGAATGTCTTTTAAAAATGTGTCGCGACACAATGGAATCAGGCACTGATCAATTTTTGGATGTATAGAGATATTTTGGGTCATCTTATAGCTTGTTTATTGTCCTTACTTTTGATGGAGACCCTATGTATCTATCTTGAATAGAAGTCCAGATATTTGCGATTTCAGGAGGTGGAGATCACTAGGTCTAGGTGTCAGGGGGAAAATTAGCGAGAAAATTGCTGCCAAAGTTTGGTGACTTCCGAAGGTGTGGTATCCATAGAAACGGCAAATTTACATTTTTTTGTTTCTTTGATCAACCATTTTCAGTACAACCCACAAAGGACTGTGTGTCTTTTAATGGACATAAAAAGTGTTTAGCAAAAAACAAAAAAATCAAATTGAAACAAATTGCCCAACGGCCAGAAAAAACGCCGGTTTCTTTGATAACATTATTTTGACAAATGCCTCATTTCCTCACAGTGCCTCAGAAATGGTTAGTCTGACAAAACTCCTTTTTATCTCAAAACTGCCGCAAAAAAAAAAAGAAAAAAAAAAAAGAGCTTTGTCAGTGTATGACAGTACTGTCTTTTATCTCGCGATGAGTGATCTATATTTGAATTCAAATAATTTGTGTGACAATGCAGTGGGATTCAAAATTATATGAGAGAATTTGTCCTGTTTTTTTTAGTGTAAAATGTACTCGCACTCATACAGACACACATGCAAACACACACAGACAGACACACATACGTACAAACAGACATACACAAACTTTCATGCACACACGCACACACACACACACTCTCTCTCTCTCACATATACACGCACACAAGCACACAAGCACACTCACACAAACACCTACATATAGAGACACATAAACAAATAGATGTTTTCTAACATGCACATGAACCGTGAACACACCCAGAACACATACAACTATAGGGCATATATGCACACATTAGCATGGCAATGAACACACAATAGTAATAAACATTGTTAACCGAGTGCAAGGGGTAAGCTAGCGGTTTGGGGGCGGGGGGCTGGTGGTGGTGGATTGGGGTAGGGTGGGGTTGGAGGATGGTGGGTGGACTATGGTGGGAAAGTCGTTTCAGGGTTCGAGTTCATTTCTATTACTTCTTTCTTGTTTTCGAACTTTTATTATTGCCATTTTGAATGGGAAAAAAAGATACTAAAACCTTGACCAGCAATCAATATGTGTCACGACATGATGTGGAGTTATTGGCATCGTCTTAAAGCTGGTTTATTCGTCTTGCTTTCCATGAAAACGATACTCATCTATCTTCAATATAAGTTGGGATATTTGTAATTAAAGGAGGCGAGGGTCTCCTGGTTTCAGAGGTAAAATTAGTGAGAAAATGGCCACCAAAGTTTGGTCAGACTTCCAAAGCCTGAAAGTTCCTGGAAACTGAAAATTAAAATTTTTTGAGTGCTTGTTATCAATTTTTTTTCCAGTACATTTCGCACACAGAAAAGTTTTTTAAAGTGGACGCAAAAGATGTTAGGGCAAAAACAAAAATTTGATAAAAATAGCCAAACAGGCAGAAAAATGCCGGTTTCTTCGATTTCGTTATTTTGACGAGCGCCTGATTTCACCACAGTGCCTCACATATTATTTGACCCATAAAATGTGACAACTTTTGGAGAGGATTTGGTAGACCTGATTTGAGGGATCAAAGGGTAGGGGGGT
>NW_004797414.1:840440-843274 GCF_000002075.1 Aplysia californica
TTGGGAGATTTTTTTTATTTGGGCGGGGGAGGGGGGGGGGACACAATAAACCAAAAGTAAAACGAATTCCCAATAATTTTTGTCTACTGTCTGAGCAGCCTCTCTAAATGAAAACCCAGCTAAATCGAAGAAAATCAAGCACTTCTCCAGATTTCAGCTTTGGCCGATTCCACGGTACATTACATCTGAGAAGTTTTCCTGTTCCACCCAACAGCTGTTCATGAGTGTTATGCTGCTGTCCGAGCATCGACCCCGTGGCATGATGTGCAGTAGGTAGTATAATTGTTACCCACGCTTTCATTGGGTCATTTTTGGTGTTTTTCATTTCTTGTAATTTTAGTTTGTTTTGTTGTTTATTTTTATAAAAAAAGGGGTGAGGGCTGAGGTTGATATGTGACATTATTTAAACTTCAACTGTAAAAAAAAATCATATGACATTAAACAAACTTCAAATGTAATCAAAATCGTAATGTGACATTATTCAAACTTCAACGAATCAAAATCACCATATGGCAGTATCTAAAATTCAAATCGAATACAAATCATGATGTGACATTATTCAAACTTCCATTAATCAAATCATGATGCGAGATCATTAAACTTCAACTTTATTTGAAACCAGACATCTTCACCTCCTTCTGCGCTTCCTCCAGGGATTTCATCTCCTCGTAGCGGTCTTTGGCGTTCTTCAGAGGCTGGACCATCACCTCATCTATCTGGGTAAACACCTGAGGGAACGTATGGGTGATGCTAGGATAAATAATGATTTTACAATTGAACCTGCTTTAATGACAACCTGTCCTAGGTAGTCACCTGTATAAACAACCACTTTCCACTCCCCCCTCCCCCCCCCCGCAGCATTCTAAAAATATAACATTGACTCTGTCCAAGGACTGAACTTGTCTAAGACAGTCATTTTTCTCCTGAACAATAGGTGGCCGTCTTGAATAGTTTAAACTGTAATTGCATTTATATGGTGCACATCCATGTTCTACAGAATGCTCCAAGCCAAAGGCCCACAGACCGCATCCAGACTGGCAAACAAATTACATTCGACCTGCAAGAAAATTCAAAGTAGTCCGTCCTGAGAATTTCCATAATACAGAGCCTTACGATAAACATAAACGAACTTGTTGCAAAGAGAAGTTACCAAACATCCAGCTCTGACAAATTAGTACAAGAGCAAAATTTGACAGGCCTTATTTTGTTAATATCTTAACTTTTGTCCGTTTTGCACTGTATGCTTCTCAGCAAGTTGAGATTGTTTCAGGATGCTGCTGGGGTAATATTATAGATTGTAAAGTGTATATACCTTGCTGTTGAGTGGGAATTTGCGCTATTCAAATTCTATCTATTATTATTTTAATTCATAATATCAGTGTTTAGTTTTCCACTCCTCAGTGAGTATTTATCCAGTTGGGCCTGCAACATTAAGAGTAATTTGAGCTTGGCCCCCTGAGCAACCAAGTCTGACATTTGCGCTCGATGTGCTTTACAACTTTTGTTACCCTAGCAGATCGTAGAACACTCCCATAAAAATAATAATGATAAATAGCATTTGTATAGTGCTTACCGCCGCTCAACAGCAAGTTCTATGTGCTTAACATTATATTATTACCCCAGCATACCATAAAACTCTCAGAAACATTCTCAGCTTCCTGGGAAGCATACAAGGCAAGCAGCTGATTAAGCACTCAAACACTAACAAACTGACAAGATCTTTCACTGTCTATAGCTGGGTACCCATTCCCACCTGGATGAAGTGAGGAAAATTCGTGTAAAGTGCCTTTCCCAAAGAACCCACGACCTTACGTTTGCGAGTCTGAGAGCTTAACCACTACGCCACGGATGCAGATACATTCTCAGCTCTCTGGGAAGTGTACAGTGCAAGTAGCTCATTAACCCCTTCGTGAAACAGGGTCAGTTTGTGCCTCACCGAGCACAGTGTTGGATCTCCAGGGACAAAGGTGTAGTGCTAGATTTAGTGATCATGTGCTTATAATTAGATCCCGTTTGTAAATACTAAAAACTATCTCTGAAAGGAAAAGATTTCTTGGTACGGAAAAATTATCGCTGAATGTGAATCTGCGATTGGCTTTATGAAATGCATAATACAACCAACCTATGATGAACAACATTCGTCATCATGGTCCCCACGGTACGCAAGGCATGATGAATGCCGTACATCACAGCAGCTTCTTGGCTTCTTGACCGTATAAGAAAAAAAATGACAAACAGTCTACGTCGTACAGCTTGCGAAGGGGTTAAGCGCTAAAACTTTATATCAAACAGAAAAGACTTTTTCTCTGCCTTTAGTCGGGTACCCATTCGCACCTGGAGGAAGTAAAGAACATCTATGCAAGGTGCTTTTTTTAAGGACACAATGTCGGGCCCTTGAGGGGATTCCAACCCATGACCTTTTGGTTACAAGCCCAATAAGGTAGCCTCTAGACCATGGATGATCAAGTATGTCCGAGCTACGAGTCGGGTTTAGAGATTCCGAAAATTTTGAGAACCATTGAGAAAATTGGTTGAAAAACAGAACTTCTCTGTAGTGAGGCTAAAACTGACACCACAGCATACGTCACTTGAGGCCATTTCTTGAAATAAAATATTAGATAAATTTATTCCAGTCAGGTTGGAAACTATTGCTTTTAATTGTCAGGTAGGTCAACTTCATTTTTTTTATTAATGATCAACTCATCGATGGCCATATTCTTTATTAACTGCTGGGTCACTTGTCAGACTGAAACTGTTCTCTCTTCCATACCCCTTCCACTTTTCGTTCAACCCAACCCCTCCAGCTTTCTCACCTCCGTCTCCCCTCCCCCCCC
>NW_004797414.1:845296-846535 GCF_000002075.1 Aplysia californica
TCTCTCCCCCCTCTCTCTCGCTCTCCCACCTCTCTCTCTCTCGCTCTCCCCCTCTCTCTCTCCCTCTCTACCTCCCTCCCCCCTCTCTCTCTCTTTGTCTCTCTCTCTGTTTCATTCTCTGGGGTGACCATCCGGCCGTGTCCCACTGACCTGGTTGAAGTACTCCTCCAACAGACAGTCCACCCAGGGCTCGGACACCTCCATGGGACGCACCTCGTTGGAGATGTCGCAGCACTTGATCAGCACCATCTTCAACTGTAGGAAGACAAGGGGGTTAGAGTTTTAGACTCGTTTTACGGCACAATTACCTCCCGTTTGAAGGTGTCCTTGTCCACATTTGCCAAGATGTTAATAAGGAGTGAGGCCCTCAATGAGTTGATAATTAATTTTTTAAAAAAATAATCAAAACGAAACTACGTCTTGAGGATCAAAATCAATAGTTTCCATCCTAGGTGGAAGAAATCTATATAATACTTTATTTAATGAAAAGTGAAAAGACGTTTGGAGCAGACTCTGGTTTTTATAAGCCCGATAAAAACGAAAAGCACTCAGGCTATAAAGGAAGAGGAAGGCCACGCAAAAGGTGGATCGAGGGTGTCAAGGAAACCCTATGAAAACATAACATCACAACTGAAAGAGCTGCGGAGCTGGCCTACCATAGAAAACTGCATCTCCGCTCGACGCTTAACAGAAACAGAGGATGAAAAAGTAAAAGTAAAAAGTAAAAAGTAAAAAGTAAAGTAAGTAATTATCAAAACGAATTGGATTAGGGAGTGAAAGGAAGCATTGAGATTGAGACTACGGTTTTACAATGTGATCAACACTAATAAGGTTACAGAGTGAAAAGAAGTAAGGAGATTAAGACTCCGGTTTAACAGTGCCATCAACACTAATGGGGTTAGGGAATGAATTGAAGTTTTGAGACTGAAAAGAAGTACATGTACTGAGATTGAGACCCAAGTTTTACAGTGCAATCAATACCAATCAGGTTAGAGAGTGAGATGGAGTAGGGGAGTAGGAGCTATGGTACCATTTAGAAAAGAAAGTAGAAGGGGAAAAATAACAACTGATTATCCTCAGCCAAAATCTTTCTCAACTCTCAAAACTAACCCTAATCTAATGCTAGGAAGCTAACCCTATTCTTAACCCTCATGCCATTCTTGCCAAAACTTTTTGACCGTAGTCATAACAGGAGTAGAATACACGAAGATACCACACACACACACACACACACACACA
>NW_004797414.1:850323-852161 GCF_000002075.1 Aplysia californica
GGGGGGGGTTGTTGCATCAGTCTGACAGACAGACAGACAGACGGCCAAACATACAGACGGACAGACACACAGACAGACAGACGGACGGACCTGCAGACAAACAGACAGAAAGACAGACACACACAGACACACAGACGGACAGACGGATAGATGGACACAAACACACAGAAAGACACAGACGGACGAACAAACAGACAGAAAGACAGACACACGGACACTCAGACGTACAGACAGACACACAGACAAACAAACACACACAGACGGACAGACAGGGTGCATTTGGTGCTGATCTGGTGTCTCAGGAGCTGAGGGGTAGGGGGGGGGGTTATACGGGTGAGGTCGGGGAGGGACTAAGAGGGGAGGTTTGATGTGAGGTTTTGTTGGGTAGGAGGAGGGAGGAGGGGGGGAGGAGGTTCCTTTTGGATCAGTAACTACAGATGTGTTCACCGATTTCATGCTTTCATTTTGGAATCGATTTTTTCACGTTTGCCTCTTCTATCCGCCAAATGTAGTCTTTTGAAAAACATGTAAATACATTTTGCGATTCTGAAGGCCGGCTGTGTATTTGTTTACCCGCACTCACCATGGGGAAGTGGAAGTAGGATTTCAAACAGGATAATTATTTTGGTTTTGTATAATTATTTTACAGTTTGAGGTAACGATTAAAAGAAAAAAATCCACATTTCTTTACTGCACACCTTTGAAACACCCTTTAAAGCATAAATAATTAATTAATTAGACCCCCCCCTCCCCAAAAACCGCAAATCCTTTTTTCTCCTCTAAGAGCAGTTCACTAGCCAAGTTTAAAAGCACGGCACAGCAGTGCAGAGCATTCTCAAAATCAGGTGTGTTTGGTAGCATTAGTATCAGGATAGTTGATGTTATTTAAAAAAACGGGAAATTATGTAAGTGAAATTAAATGTGTGTCTTCTTATTTTGTTATCTCAGAGGCAAACCAACAGTAGATTACAGAACGGTCAGATTGGTCAGTGTGGTCAATGTATGATCAGTATGTGGTCAGTATGGTTAGGTTGCTCAGTATGGTTAGTATATGGTCAGTATGGTCATTATAGTCAGCATGATAGTCAGTATAATGGTCACTACGATGGTCAGTATAACGGTCAGTATATGGTCAGTATAGTCATTATAGTCAACATGATAGTATAATGTTCACTACGATGGTAGGTATAACGGCCACTACGATGGTCAGTATAACGGCCAGTATATGGCCAGTATAGTCATTATAGTCAACATGATAGTATAATGTTCACTACGATGGTAGGTATAACGGCCACTACGATGGTTAGTATAACGGTCAGTATATGGCCAGTATAGTCATTATAGGCAACGTGATAGTCAGTATAATGGTCACTACGATGGTCAATCTAACGGTCAGTACGCTCACGTGTTGTTGTATCCGGGGTGGTCCAGGTCGTGGCAGACGGCGGCGGTGAGCAGTACCCCCAGGTCCTCCACGGCCATGCGCTCCCACAGGCGGCACAGGTGAATCATGCCGTACATCATCTGACTCACGCAGAAACAGTGGCGGAAGTTGTGGAACGGGTTGTTGCGGTAGTTCTCCTGGACGCACAACTGGACGGGGGCGGGAGGAAATACATGTAAATACATACGTGAGGTAGAAAACAGTGAGGAAATATAAAGGAAATACGAGGCAAACATTAAGGACATAATAAGGAAATACAAGTACTTGTGGTACAAGTTGTCACCGTAGTCCTCATGGGCGCAGAGCTGGAGGAGGGAGGAAATAAATACAAAACAAATACAAAGGAAATACAAAGGAAATACAAAACAAATACAAAGGAAATACAAAACAAATA
>NW_004797414.1:853750-855127 GCF_000002075.1 Aplysia californica
TGTGTGTGTGTGTGTGTGTGTGTGTGTGTGTGTGTGTGTGTGTGTGTGTGTATTGTAACGCTTTTTCGCTTTACTTTGACCAAAGGAAGGAAGGAAATACGAAAGGGCAGTGAGTGGCTTACGCCCCCTTCAATGGATGGTTAGGTCCTTTGGCTCGTAATACAAATACGGGTCGTTACTGTAGTTCTCAGGGAGGCAGAGCTTGAGGGGGGTTACAGTACAATGGAAATACCAAGGAAAATCGAAGAAACTATAAATGGAACACAGTCGAACCTGCTCTTATAGCGGCTAGCCCACTTGTGTAAGACAATCACCTGTAAAAACGACCCCACTTATATCCCCCCCCCCTTCCCTTGCGTTCTTTTTTTTTACAATGTTATGACACGTTGTACAACTCGCACTCGACAAAGAGGGCAACTTTTCTCCTCGATAATGGATGGTACCAAAAAATAATAAGAAAATACAATGAAAATACAGCAACGATCCTGGGTAGCTTAATTACGACCCCTTCATAGGCTGGCTTGGGCCCTTGCCTTGTCATAAGTTTGTTTTTTTACTGTATTGTTCCTGGTCGCAGATAAAGAGATGTGAGGAAAAGCAGTCAAACCTGTTTTAACGACCACCTATCCAAGACAACCACTTACACAATGACCAATTCCCTCCCCACCCCCACCATGCCCCCATCCAACCCTTGCTATTCCTTTTTTGGTATATTGTTATGGCACACTCCAAGAGGACCATCCGACGAACGTTTCCCCCTTGATAATGACTGGTTATTTTGTACAAAACCATTGTGAGTTATTTATGCCCCCTTCATGGTTAGCTAGGGCCTCAGGCTTGTGCTCCAGAGGCCACATGTTCAATCCCCAACAGTTATTCTCTTGGTAGTTATTTTCCTGATTAATGGATGTACTTTGCGTCCCCATTGACACAATTTAGGTAATTTCTGAGGCAGAATTCGACCCTGCCTGTGAACGCCTATCTGGACTGAGAAAGAAACCTCACCCCTGTAGAAAGACGAAGAAACTCAATAATAAATCCTTCCCACTGGAGAATTGAACTCTACATCTTCTGCATGCGACGGCAAAGTGTCTATCCGCTACACCGGGGACGCTGGTGTTTAGGGTGCGATGGAGTTAGCAAGAGACTTAACAACCCTGGGCATTATTGGGTTAACAAAGGACTTACCAGCCATCGCTTGAGTACGATAGGGTTAATGTTGAACTCTTCCACCAGGCCCAGCTCATGGTACATGTGTTCCAGAAGGCTCAACATCTGTGGGAGGTGTGGTGAAACGATGAATAGTTGTTGGACTTGAATGTCCCTTTTAATGACGTCAACGACGACGACGACGACGACGACGACGACGACGACGAC
>NW_004797414.1:857879-860424 GCF_000002075.1 Aplysia californica
ATATATATATAATATGTAGCTTAGAGGAGGGACGAACAAATGTAATAATGTTCAACCTGGATCAAGCCTTTAAACTTTAAAAACAATATTAAAGTATAGTCTAAGAGACACGTACTATGTAACCAGTAATAATTTTATTTCTTTTGCAAAAGCCCGAATTTCTCACATTTTACAGTTTCCAAATATGATTCTTTGGTTTCTTTTTATGCTCTTTGCGCTTCTTGCGCTAGTTCAGTCTTGTTTTTTTAAATACTATTAGAAGATGCTTTTATAAAGGACCAACTATTTTTAAAAAATCGGCTCCGCGTTGGTGGGACTCTAAAACGTTCACAAAAAACCTTAAAACAAAATAAAACTAAATAAAACAAAAACAAAACAATAACAACAACCCAAAACAACAAGACAAAACAGCTAATAAACAAACAAAAAAACAAAAACTAAAAAAACAACACTCCCACAAAAAATGGCATCACCCCAAGCGTTTTAAAGTTTAAGGTTCAACAAGTACAAAGCCAAAGGCGATAACTATAACAGACCATTAGCTTCACACTACCATAGATTTGTACCATAACGTCAGACTAGCCTAGATCGCGAACACTGACGTCTCGTATTTCCAGATCCCTATGGGACGCGCCATAATAGCTAAACGTACGACAAAGGGAACACAATGCAGCTTGCATTGGACTACGGCGAGACTTGTGCTACGACTTGGATAGTGATGCAAAATAACAACAGTTTTTGCAGAACATGGATTATTTCCCTTAAAATGAAACAATTTTGCCTTTTATTTGGATGTAATAGCGTGGTTTAAGGTGTGAATGCCTCACGGCGAAATTTGTATATTCTCAAAGACGCTACTCTACCTCCTTTTTTGAAACTTTGAAGAGAGGCGACCATGGATAAGAGTATGCTTCGGCCGCCACCCGGGCACAATTCAAAATTAATTCCTACCCTACCAAAACTGTTTAATGTGTCCCGTGTGTTCACATGACCTCATGCAGTTGCGAGCGTCGTAGAACACTGCAACCCCCCCAAAAAAACAAAACAAAAACAAAAACAAAAAAAAACAAAGAAAAAAAACAACGAAACCCAAAGAGGTTGCCATGACACTGCGCGATCTAGGAATACAATAAATCAATGCGCAATACGAACGTAATGTTGCCAAGGGCGGATAACCCCACAACAACAAGGGCGGTTCTACAACAAGGGGCTTAACAATCTGCTCCAACAATCCCAGTGTCCCCTGTGCGACGACACAAACAAGATGTCCGTGCGTGCTTTATCTGCTGCCAGACTTATGCGTCGTGCACTTCCATTCAACTAGTCAGATCTGCATGATCGGGCCAGGGAGGGAAATTCAGAACAACAGTCGAAAAGATTGTAATTAATGTTGTATGGGTGGTTGGCGGGCGCTCTGGTGTGATTTGTTCCTTCTCTCCTGTCAAACATCTATCCTCAATATCTTTCCTCTTTCTTTTTTTAGCACGTCACTCTTAAATAACATCTCCAAACTTCAATACTCAAATATGACCCAATGGGGGTCCAAATGTCGTAAAACGTTTACAAAAACTAAAACTAAACGTAGATTATGTTGTCAGGCCCCTGTTATTCAAGTAAAAAGATGGAAATAATAAAAAATAAATGACTTCCTCACAAAGTAATCGAACTCACATCGTCTGCGCGTGACGGTAATCTAACTGCTAACTGTTGCACGAAAAGCAACTGGATCTTTATTAGTCTTTATTTTTGTTTTAAGTACCAGTTTTAGATCACTTGTAACACAAATAGGTCATATAAGAAGTGCCGTGGATTAAAGATTTTACTGGAGAGCAATGTATAAAGAAAAGAAGGAGAAGAAACAAGAACGATAACTGTTTGATAAGAAAGAAAGCGCAAACCCTACCACAGCACCCACCAACAACCCGAAGACAACTGGTTCAATTTTGGAAGAACAAAAGCACTGATATAGTTACATCTTTCTTTGTTTAAAAAAAAACGAAAAAACAAAAACAACAACAAACAAACCACAAACCCATAGTAGATCTAACTCATAAGTATAATTTAATCTCATAGACACACATCCTATCAAAACTGTATTCCTTCCAAAATTCTTTTTATTATGTTTATTGCATCTTGTCTATGGAAGGAGCAACGCCAGTCCTACCACACATTGGGAAACAGAGGATCAAGTGATTCGGACACCTCACACGAACGTCTCCAAACCAACCAGCTCTGAGAGCATACAACATCAAATATTCTGGCTGGTGAGACAGAGTAAAATCAAGGCGACGATGGAGTGAATCTCTGGCAGACACCCTCAGAGCTCACGGGGTGTCCCTCCTACAGGCCTCTCGCCTTGCTGCAGACAGACGCCTGTGTCTCCCCGCGATACCCACCGGTACAAGCAGAAGAAAACAGTACGTAAGTATTGGTCTTGTCAATCTAGCATATTCCTTGATCGTTTGCCCCTCGGCTCAGCGCTTTGTTAAAAAAGGCGAAAAAGCTATTTCTAACGTTTTAACTGACCTATCCAATTTCAAATCTC
>NW_004797414.1:862795-863942 GCF_000002075.1 Aplysia californica
CTCTTTTCCCCTCTATCTCTGACTCTCATATTCTATCGTTGTCACCCTCGTGTGTGTGTGTGTGTGTGTGTGTGTGTGTGTGTGTGTGTGTGTGTTTATCTCATACACTCTCTCTGGCTTTCTCTCTGCCCTCCCCACCCAACCCCTCCCCTCCCTACCCAGCTACCCAAGATCTGGAGGCGGCCAGGTGGGATTTGGGAGAACAATCGCAGACATACGATAATGACACCCTTCAGCCCCCTACCTTTCTTCTTTCCTCTCTCATTAGAATGACTTATAAACAAGACAAACGTTGGACCTACAAACTGCATCCTCAGCCTCGCCCCCTCCCACACTTTTTTTTGGCTCTCCCCTTTAAACGAAGTTATAAACAGGACAGTAGTTGTACTTACAAGGTGCATCCCTTAGTCCCCCACCCCCTCCCCACCCTTTTCTTCCATCTATTCCCCAAATCCCACCCCATCTCCAACTAACCAAGAAACCTGTGGATGTGGGAGACAGTAAACGATAGACCTACCACTACCAATGCCACCAAAATCTCTCTCTCTCTCTCTCTCTCTCTCTCTCTCTCTCTCTCTCCCTTCTTTCTTTCTACCCCTCTCGGTCTCCCCCCCCCCATCTCTCTCTCCCTCCACATTCCAGGTTTTGGGGGAGAGGGTGGGAGCGGGTTGGGGTTAGGGGGTGGAGGGTGGACGTGGGTTGGAGGGGGAAGGGGTAGAGGGTAGAGGGGCTGGGAGTAGAATGATGGGTGGAGGATGGAGGAGGTGGGTAGGGAGTGAGGGTGGTCTGTGGAGGGTGGAGAGGAAGGGAGGGGGGGTCTGATGTGGGAAAGGATGGATAAGAATGGGAGTGGGGTGGCGGTGGGGATGGGATAGGGGTAGGCGTGGCTTACTTTCTTCCGGATAGTACTGTAGTAATTAGTCTCATCCAAAGACAAAGCTTCCGGACGGAGAATTATGACACGCCCTAATATAATTATGATCTTCTTGTGTTCTCTGACGGGCATGTGCGCACGCAAACTTAGTACAAAATATTATCACACTTATTGTCGTCATACATTTATCAGGGAGAAAAGAATATAGGGGTGTACAAGTGCGTACAAGGACGGACTCACACACACACACACACACACACATACACACACACA
>NW_004797414.1:865063-866354 GCF_000002075.1 Aplysia californica
CCCCCCCCCCCTCCTTTCCTTTTCTGTCATTTTCCCCTCTGTCCCTTTATCTCTCTCCTTTTTAAAAAGAAAGTGTAACATCTCTCCGCTCGATTAGATACACAGATACTGATGTAGGAAATCATACACCGTGCTTTCTGGTCTTTTTAAAAATCTTTTCAAAGGATCAGAGAAATCAAAAGAAAATTACGTTTCCTTAAAAAAAACACATTATGACTCCCAACATTTTTGTTTATCCTCTGATCTTACTTGAGGATTAAATTAAATCTTAGTAGGGTCATGGGCAACAGAGCTTCTAGCATCGCATTCTCTGGGTTCTGGGACATCTTGTTCAGTTTAGATTTACCTCGAAATGTAAACAAACGAAACAATCCCCCCTCCCCTTTTTAACCAAAATAACTACTTTTAAAAGTCAAATAATGCCTCGTATTTTGAATATAATTATACCCTCCCGAAACGGAACACGATTTTAACAAATGAAACACAATATATTATGTCTGTAAGCAAAAATCAAACATAATCTGCTCTTATAATTCAGAGGAGATACATTTTCTCGTGATGACTATATATTCAAGATGGCTGCTGCTGACCTGACGGCAGCCATTTTGAATAAACAGTATCAGATTTGTTCATCGTTACTTGCCAGGCATCAATCGTCATTAATAAATGATGTACTAGTAATCAACAGTCCCTGGGGTCTAGCAGTAAGGGAAATTGCTCTTAATACTGTGGCTATCCCTCCCCCTTAACTATCACAGAAAAACCCGCGTATATGGAATAGCATTTAGGTACTTTGTTCTCGCACACAGGAGACCCGAGTTCGACTCCCGAGTTGGGGGAATTTTATTTCAAGTTTCTCAGTCTTTCTGTTGACATGCTGTATCCCTTTCAATACGGGCTGATCCTTACAAGCAGTGTCGGAAGCCCGCCTCCTAAATGATCAAAACTGTGTCGATAGGAGCGAAAAGACACCTACGTTTGAAAAAAAAAAGACAGAAGAGGTCGTTCTTTCTCTCTAAATTCCAGAACTTAATTTTTGACAAAGAGGTCATTTTTTCTCTCAGAACATCATTAATACAGAAGAAGTCATTCTCCCTTTCTCCCCTTCTCCACCCCTCTATCGCCCTCTCTCTCTCTCTCTCCCCCTCTCTCTCTCTCTCTCTCTCTCTCTCTCTCTCTCTCTCTCTCTCTCTCCGCCCCCCCTCTCTCTTTCTTTTTCTCATGAAGTTCACCCAGACACAAGTGGTCATTCTTTTTTTAAAGAATACCCTGACGGTGATTCATCACGCGT
>NW_004797414.1:866566-868142 GCF_000002075.1 Aplysia californica
ACCCCCCCCCCAACAAAAACACAAGAATGTGCCTCAAGTCCAATATATGGCAAACATTGAGTTCTTGGTACCCATAAATAGAGCACACTTTCCCGCATCCGTTGATAGAATACATGCCAATATTATAGACCTAAGTCCATGTTTTTTGACGTTCTTCTCCGTAAGCACAGTTTCGTTCTCAGATCTCAAATCGTGACTGAGAAAAACAAACACGTACGATATTGGACAATCTGAGCATATTATTATAATGTTTTAGACTTGGACACGGTTTGAGAAATTTGTAACTTTCTGCGAGATATAGACTTCAAATGACGCAATGACATCATTTTGTTTCGAAAACAAACAGCTTTGTTCGAAACCTGCCGATCCATAACTTCGGATCCTAGTAACTGACATCAAAAGCCACAACAACAATAGAAAAAGAAGAGCTTTTATAACTGAAAAAATACAGTTCTGCCACCAGGTAGTTGAGGTAGGTACCTGGACTGTCAACACTGTCTTTTTATTAAACTGTTTTCTTCTCTGTACGATCTACAGAATCTCTACCTTACAAATACAAAGTTCTGTCTGGCACAAATCAGGCCGTTTTGAGTTAACAGTTTGTAGTGTGAGGTAAAAAATCCAATGATCTACCTGCTCTATCAAAATCGTAAGATTATCTGGAGACGCTATCAAAATATTCAAAGAATTGCATAAAAATTTTTGTTGAAACTAAGCATTTTAAACTTCAAATTGATCAAAACTAGGTACTGAGCAGACAGAACTTTGTTATTCTAGGGTAGCAAAATGTTGAAATTCTGTTTGCATGAATCGGGTTACATGTACTTGTAGTACACTTTTTGGGTTTAGGAAAAGTCACGAGCCTCGGTTTTTCACGACCATGAAGCTCTTGTGGAGTCCGCTGTGGACTGTGGGGAGATGGGAATGTTGAGAGGAGAGGCCTCCCTCGCGAGATGGAAGCAATGAAGACAATACCGCTGTGCGACTCACGAACATTTCCGATCAATGGACTCAAAAAAATTCGCTTGAGTTTTCACAAAAAACTTAGAGGCTCAAACAAGAGAAGAGAAGAAACCGTATAAAGGCTGAGGCAAAGAGGTTATCTATAGTACCATTTATAACCTCAGTGAGTTGAAACAAAAGGAACATTGAATTTGAAAGTGGGAAAAGGGACATTTTTAGAAAAAGAAAAGAAAACAAACAAAGCACAAACCATAATATCTGAAAATAGTGAAAGACGGAAAAGGGGGGAAGGAAAAACTGAAAAGACGTGCGAAATCTGGCTACTGTGCCTACGAATAAACCAAAAAAAAATAAAAAAATACCAAACCAAACTGACAAGAACCCAAAACTAAGCAAATTTGTGTGACAATCCTTCTCACCTTGGGGTAATTGGGTACATCCTTTTTCAGGCTGATCTTCGTCTCGTCAGAGATCGGGGTGCTAGAGGAAGGGTCAAAGGGTTAAGGGGTCAAGAAGTCAGGAGGTTAGGAAGTTGGAGGGTAAGAGTAGGTTTATGGGAGGTAAACGGTTAGGAGAGCAAGACTAAAAGAGAAGGGTTTTGGGTGGCTTGGGC
>NW_004797414.1:872340-872865 GCF_000002075.1 Aplysia californica
CTTCTTCTTCTTCTTCTTCTTCTTTCAAATTGATCTGAGTATACTGAACCTAGAACTGCACTAAGACAAAATAGTTGGCCAACAGAAAAACCCCTCAACAAAAAAGACCTCTTGGAGTCCAATTCAGAGGTAAATTTTCCATTTTGATCGTTTTTATAGAAATAATTCAAAGTAAAATAAAAACTACCCGTGTTTGATACAAAACAGGTAGACAAAAAGACACACCTTGACAGGCAATATTACATGTATTTTGGATTAATAATTTTATCGTACTTATCTTTTGGAGCGATTTTATATCTACCATGGAACAAAGTTTTAAGTGGACCGTGAGGGGCAAACTACACGTCTAAAAGAGGCCAAAACAAGCTTAAAATTCATAAATAAATCATAATAAAGGAGTCAAGCAGGTGACAATCGCGTTGAAACAGATCCCAAAAAACGACTCGCGTTTCGGGGCGGGCAGAAACAAACTATGACGGAACTGAGTAAATTGGGCGAAAAAAGCATCATTTTGCAATTGTACCC
>NW_004797414.1:874275-877508 GCF_000002075.1 Aplysia californica
GTGTGCTCGTGCGTGTGTGTGTATGTGTATGTGTGTGTATGTGTGTGTGTGTGTGTTTGTGTGTGTGTGTGTGTGTGTGTGTGTGTGTGTGCTCGCGTGCGCGCACCGGGGGACGTACAAATGCCGATGGGACACTGCTTCAATCTTCTGATTGCGGGGAAAGTCGCATGCAGCACGCTATGAATCTATTTATCGCCTGAGATTTTGATTACACTGAAACTGGTTTGTGCGACAGACGATAGCACCGGAAGAAAGGTGAACCCCCCCCCCCCCAATCCCCCAAACAAACAAACCAACAAACAAAACCCCCAACCCAAAACGGTTTGAAGGTGAGATGGGAAGTCCAAGTCGTGATTACAAACTGGTTAACGTGTCTTGACTAGGAGTTCAAAATTCGACCAGGGTGCGGCAACGAGGTGAAATCAGGCACTGGTCAAAATAATGAAATCAAAGGAACGGGCATTTTTCTGGGAATTAATTGGGGCTTGCTTTCTTTCGAATTTTCTTTTTTGTCTCAACACGTTTTAAGTTATTTTTTAAACACATTTCTGTGTGGACGTTACTTAATACATTGATTTAAAAAAATATAAATTTCTAATTTCCAAGGACACTCAAACTTTGGAAATCTTTTGGCAGCCAAGTTTTTGGCTAATTTTACCCCAGTCTTCTTCAATCGCAAATATCTCGACTTCTATTTAAGATATGTGGGTGGTTTTTTTCGCCAAAAGCAAGACAAATGAACAAGGTTCACGATTATATCAATAACTTCATTTGCCCCCCAAAACTGACGAGCACCTGATTCCACAGCGTCGTGACATAAGTAAACTGGCACGACGCTGACTGGCTCAGAGCCCACATCTCCATGAAGATATGCTGGCAAGGTGAGCGACAGACTTGAGGTTGTGGTTCCGACCTCGAGTGGGATGGACCTTTTAATTTTCCTCAGCGATGTTCTTATTTTCCCTCCAGTGACTCAAGCAAGGGCCCACAAACACTGGTGCCCATTGATCATCAGAGGGTTATCTCGTTGTAACTGCCGGTGTAGTTGTTGGACTCGGCACAGGCGCAGGAGGTGAGGGCTAAGCTATCTCATTTGGTAGGGGGCGTTGTAATAATTGTTGGTCTCAGCTACTCTGAGGGGGCTCTCGTGGCCTAGAGGTCAAGGTGTTGGCCTCTCATTCAAAGGTCCCGGGTTCGAATCCGGGTAGCGACCGAAAAAAATTCTTCTCTAAAATTGTCTCCTTTCACTCCCTTTCCTGCTCTCTAGCAATATTCTGTCGTCTGCTTTCGTCTCCTCTTTCTGCTGCAACCCCCTCACCTCCTTTGCCCCCTCCTAGACTCCTTCTTACAGCTGTCTTTCTGCCACACCCCTGATCTTCTGGTAGGAAATATCTACACCTAGCCTTCTCGGACAAGGGCGAAAAATCACGGACAGCCCATGAGCAAGTAGCGCACGTTAAAGATCCCTTGGTGATCTAAAATCGATAAGAGTAGGCTTCGGCCGCCCCAGGGCAAAATTCAAAATTTTCTACCAACTAAAAGTATTAGATGTGTCCCGCATGCTAATATGATCTTATGCAGTTGCGAGCGCCGTAAAACACTTACCCCCCCCCCCAATAAAAAGCATGATACGTCTTCAGAATTGAGGACACCCATATCTGCCTAAGATTACCCTGAATGTTGAACTCTCCACAAGTCACCGCGACAGCAGGACGCCAAAAAGAGGTACAAGGGGGCTCTCGTGATCTGGAGGTGCGGTGTTCGCCTCTCATTCAATAGTTCCCAGATTCGAAACCTGACAGCGACGGAACATTTTCTTCTCTAAAATATGTTCTCCTTTCACCGTTCCTGCTCTCTGATCATGTTCTGTCGTCTGCTTTCGCATTTATATTCTGCCCCTCCCCTCTTTGCCCCCCCCCCCCTGGGCTCCAGACTTTTTCTGCTGCCTTTCTACCCCTACTCCTTGGCTCCTTCTCTTTCAGCAACACCCATGATCTATGGGTTGGTAAGATAGAAAAAAATCTTGGAGGTCGCGTGTGCAAGTTGCAAAAGTTTAAACATCTCTTGGTGGTCCTAAAATCTATAACAATAGGCCTCGACCTTCATCCGGGCAAAATTCAAAATTGATTCCTACCAGACTGCAAGAGCTTCATGTGTCCCGGGCGTTCATATGACTTTATGCAGTTGTGAGCGCTGTAAAGCAAAATACAAAAACAAAACAAACCAAAACATTAAAAGAGTCACAAAGACTCTCTGAAAAAGTCATTTGGTGTCTGTCACATCGATCATTGCATGTTGTCAACCCTTGCTTTCAACTGCATGGTCTGACGTCATACCACCTATCAGTATGTCGTCTCCTACTTTGAAGACTCTCAAGGCCAATTTAACTCTTTATATGCCACGAGTTATTAGCACATAATTACATGATGTGAAGAAAGGCATTGATATATCGGTGCTTGGTACAGAAAGAGTTAAAGAACAGGAATAGGTGGTTGGCCAGTGTTCTGGTATGGTTTACCTCTTCTTTCCTTTCAAACATCTGTTGTCCGCATTTCCCTTTCTTCCTTTTTTGTGTTTGTTCCTCTTTAATACCACCAAACATTTTCGGCACTTATATGGCCTAATTGTGTGGCAAGTTCCGTAAAACTCTTACTAAAACAATGAACAAGAGGCACAGGTTGAAGTACTGTGAAACCTCAGCAACATGCCCAGACAAAATCTGTACCTCTGGTGTCTCTGCATCCAATACTGGCCCTATCATCAGTGCTTCAAATATGTTCTTTCGCCATTGATGTTGGTCCTTTGGTTATCGTTTCTTCAGCTCATGCTGCAGCTTTGACAGGTGTGGCCCATTTGCTGCTGGTGTCTTTGTAGTTGCTACTGCTGTTGTTGTTGTTATTGTTGAAATCCAGCATGAGCGTACACAACTCGCCATGCAGGTACGAGTAATATCTCTGCCAAAAACACTGTTTACGTAGGTGGTTAGCAGGTGCTCTTATGTGGTTTGCGCCTCCTTTTATATAAAAGTATATATCCTCCTTATCTCTCCTCCTTCTTTTTTGTTTGTTATTCTCTTGTAGCACCTCTAATCTTCAACCCTTGCATGACCTAAAATTTAGTGTTCATATTTTTACGCTTTAAAAATATATGTGAATGTTCCTTGATGTGAGTAAAAGAATAAAGATGGAAGTGAATTTAAAAAAAAATATATTTAAAAAAATAAAAAAATATTA
>NW_004797414.1:877608-878682 GCF_000002075.1 Aplysia californica
ACCCCCCCCCAACAACTGCGCAGCGCAATCTTAAGATTGCCATGCAATTATATGATAGTTAAAACGTAATCTTGAGATTGCTCTGATCGATAAACTGCGCGGAACATCCTCACGGTGACTCACTACAATAGCATGTGCAGTTGAGAACAATAGTAACACATAGTTTTGGTCATTAAGACCGCACCGCCGGCACTCTGTCAGTTCACACCTGTGATAAGTTGAGTTGACACACCACAGGAACATAAACATGAGGTTCATTAACGGTTTGGATATTCCTCTACCTCAGAATTACACATTTCTATCTGCTCAGTGCCTAGTTTTTTTTTAATTTGACGTACAAAAATTTGAAGTTCACAATATTTCAAGAGTTTTCGAAAGCAAATCTTTGATTATTTTGATAACGACTTCGAATAATCTTACGATTTTGATTGAGCTGATAGAGCATTTGATTTCTGACCTCATGTTCTTCGTAAGTCAAAAAGGCCAAAAATGTCAGATTCTGAGCTAACAATACATCTGTGGTCACTTTGACATAAATCTGGGGTCTGTTAACCGGTGTAATATATAGCCAGTTAATCGTTTTGGCATAATATATTATTTGTGAAGAGTGAACCGGTTTAATATAAACCTGTTTTCAGTTAACTGGTCAAACATATATCTGGGCTTGGTTAAGCGCTTTGACGTAAGTCTGGGGCCAGTTAAAACCAGATTGACATAATAAGTCTTTGGTGAGTCAACGGTTTAACACAAATCTGAGCTCGATTAATCTATCTGTTTCACAGAAATCTGTGCTCAGTTAATCGGTTTAACATAAATCTATGCTCAGTTAATCGGTTTAACACACACCATTAACCAGTTTGATGCACACAGCATTAATCTGTCTGATACACCCCGACAGCATAAATCTGTAGAGACTATCAGGTATGACTGGCTATACGATCATACCTCAATCTATTGAAATCAACATACTTCTTCTGCGCATTCCATAGCTGATCCCGGATGTACGAAATCTCCGACTTGCATTTTTCTATCTCCACAGCCTTCAGACCCTCAACTGTGAAGAGATAGATAGAT
>NW_004797414.1:886961-890335 GCF_000002075.1 Aplysia californica
AAAAAACAAAAACAAAAATAAAAATAAACCAAACAAACAAACAAACAAAACAAACAAAACAAACAAACAAAACAAACAAACAAACAAAATCGAGTGAATTATCATCAAGTTCCTGAACAGACTCAAGGCACTTTCCCGTTTGCTATGCCCTTGGAGTCAGAAAAGACTAGCTGGATCTAGAGCCTGCAAGAACCACCTCCCCTCTTTTCCCGCAACATCTCGTCAGCAAACAGAGACCTTGATATTCGTACAGAAATTGGCAGATCAATCATTGATGGAATTACACAGGCAACCAATCAAGCGTATGGCAGCAGAGGAAATCTGCAGAACCAGATGGATGGCCTATCAGCAGAAGTTATCAAAGACGATGTCGACAAATTTCGCCTTTTATGCTTATGAAATAATTTTTCACTATTGTAATGTCTGACTCTCTTGTTATTTCCCAGTGCAACGTAGCCGTTATTCTTCTGCAGCCTTTCTACTGCTACTCCTTGGCTCCTTCTTACTGCTGTTTCAGTTACACCCCTGATCTCAGGGAAGGTATGATTTGACACCTAGCCTTCTAGGATAAGGGCTAAAAATCTCCTAAAAACGACAAAAGCAGGCTTTGGCCGCCACCCGGGCAAGATTTAAAATTATTTCCTACCAAACTGAAAACTGTAACGCGTTCTCATAATATCACCGTATACAGTTGAGAGCACTGTAAAACATTTACAAAAAATGTTTTAATATGGCCGTTATCGAGTCGACGCGCTTCTGTTTATGTGAGATCAACAGTCTTATTTAATACTTGGCGTCTTTGGTTTCTAAAAGAAGGAAGCTATCAGAGCGGGACATTTTCGAAAGAAAGAAAAAAGAAAATATCAAAGCCGTGCACTTTCAGAACCGCGCACATTTGAATGATACCGATATGTTTGATGGGTGATTACCAACGCTATCCAAAGATTTGATTGCCCTTTCCGTTTTTACTGGGCTTGGGGTAATTTCTGTCAAGCCTGAATGGGGGAGCTTTTATGTGGAAGTGCCCTCACTACCCCTTTGAACAAAATTTTAACTCTGTGCCAACCTTTTTGAATAAGAGAGGAACGATAATGTTACTATACATTCCTGTACTACAGCTTGCGAGGTATCTGAATAATTGTTACTATTGGCCCCCTTGCTGCACTCTTAGGGCTCAATGAGAGAAAAGAAAAACATCCTTGAGCAATGTCAATATATATCTTATCGTATCTCATTTTATCTCATCTCATCTCATCTCATCTCATCTCATCTCCTCTTATTTAATCTAATCTTATCTTATCTTATCTTATCTTATCTTATCTTATCGTATCTCATTTTATCTCATCTCATCTCCTCTTATCTAATCTAATCTTATTTTATCTTTTCTTATCTTATCTTATCTTATCTTACATATGCCAAAGACTAAAGATAAACATTCAACAGATCTAGAGAAATAAAACTATTATTTTCGTTACTCTCATTGAACATCTCGGCAGTTCTTGTGTCTTAAAAAGGATGGACATTGGAAATCATTTATGCTACCCATGAAGTTGAGATTATTTCAGAATGCTATCAGATCTGCTGGGGTAATAATATAGACTGTAACGCGCATAAAGCTTGCTGCTGAGCGGGAATTTGTACAAATGCTGTCGAATAAACTATTTGATCTGACTGTAATATCAATAATTGACTGACATCAATAATTACACAGTTCTATCTGCTGGGTACTTTGTTTCGAGAAATGTGATGTAAGAAATGTTTAATTTCACAACTCGCCAAGCTTTATCGAATGCGATTCTTTGAATATCTTGATAAAGACTCCGAATAATCTTACAATTTTGATAGAGCTGTACATTTGGGTTTTGACCCCATGGTCTTAGTATCTCAAAACGGCCTAAAACGTCAGATACACCTTATGTAATTCTGAGGTAATATTGATTAGCTAAAGGGTTTAGCTTATCGAGTTTTGCGCATTTTGGTCATTCGACAAGGATTGAAGACACGTTGTCTTGGGGCACTTACAAAAACCCCAACTTCGTTATTGATACAGATTTTGTACAATTCTCTTTTCTTTATCTGAGACTTCAAAAGGCAAGCAATGGTAATAAGCATACTGGTGTGGCTTGCTCCTTCTTTCCTATCGAGCATCTATCGTCCTTATCTTCACGTATAATACATAATAATGATAATGATAATAACAAATAATAACAAATAATAACAACAACAACAATAACATCGATAACAATAACAATAGTAATAACAATAGCAAAAACAAAAACAATAACAAAAACAATAACAATAACAATAATGATAATATTAACAACATCTACCCTCTTTCTTTCCTCTTCCTTTTATTTGTATGTTTCTTTCATGTAACACGTCTAATCTTCGGCACTAATATGACCTATTTGTATTGCAAGTGCTTTAAAACGCTTATCTATTATCTATTTGTGGTGGCCAAATTTTGCTATTCAAAAGGCTTTTTAATGGTTGCATCAATCGACATGCGGTTTTCGCCAAAAGATTTTTTAAATTATTCTCCAGAGCATGACGCCCTTCGTTTATTCAGTTTTTAGACCGTTTTGCTGCAAAAAGCTAAATTTCTTTATTTCGCTGATCGCTTTTGTAGGCCGACGCTTCTGTCTTTGGAATTTTAGAAAATCCGAAAGTGATATTTCGCGAGGCGCATTTTGTTTTAAGAGTATAGATCTAGACCTTATAATTCTCTCAAGATTTATTGTCCCATTCCAGTAGAGCGTAAATATAGTAGGCCAATGACTTTTAGTTGATATTAATGCACCGATCATTCCTTTCATCGAAAGGGGACCCAGCTTGGCTATTATATATTAGGCAACATGGAAACACGTTTGTCCCTTTTCTCTCAAGATTTATTGCTCCATTCTAATAGAGTGTAAATATAGTAGGCCAATGACTTTCAGTTGATGTTAGTGCACCGATCATTCCTTTCATCGAAAGTGGGCCCTGCTAGTACTTAATAAAACTAAAACTAAAACTATAGCTGCACACACACACACACACACACACACACACACACACACACACACACACACACACACACACACACACATCAGTGTAGTACAGCCAATTTTAAGGCACAATGTACAATCCTTGCAATCATTACAATTATCACAATCATTTGAGAAACGAATAAATGTGAACAGTTCTCGACCTCAATTGCAAACCGCCATTTTCAATTATTCGCACTCCTTTCGACAGACGCCAGATCAAACGTGTCGTCAGTGAAGAGAAAATGGCGGGCCCCTTTGGGAAATGTTCGGCCCAGCAGGAAGTGGGCGTATACAAAAGGAAGCTGCGACATTTTATTTATTTTCAGAATAGACTCTCTCTCTCTC
>NW_004797414.1:890750-891956 GCF_000002075.1 Aplysia californica
TCTATCTATCTATCTATCTATCTATCTATCTATCTATCTATCTATCTATCTATCTATCTATTAGAAAAATACTAAAAGGAATCCATTTAAACCGAAATCTGCAGGACCCCCGGGTTTTTGGTGTTGAGAGGTTGCACAAATAGAAGAAAACAAAACGGGGATTTTCTTTTCTTTCGGTTTATCGCTATGTTCGGGTTAACCATGTTCCGCTTAAGTGGAGTCCACCGTTTTCACATAATTAGTCACAGCTTTGCAAATCCATACAAAGGAAGCTCTGCCGTTGATTTGCTGCTATTTGTGGTATCCCTAAGTGTATAACGTGTTTGCGATTAACGTCCCAATTCACAGTATTCGTTGTTTCAGAGGCAAGACCTTTGAATTTAAGGCCCGTCTCCGATAGGATCGAGCCGAAGGGGTAGAGAGTCGTGAAAACTCCACTACATAACCCGAGTTTAAGAACGCTCAGTTTGGAATTCGAACCACGGCCATCTGATCTGCAGTTCCTTATGATACAAACTGAGCTAATGGAGCACCCGTGGTATCTACACTTACACGAATATACACATATATACAAGGATGATAATTGTGGGATGAGACAGCTGCATTGGAAGGGGAAACGTACTTCTTCATTGAGCATTATGTAAGAAAAGTAATACAGGTAAGAAAAGTAATTGAACATACGTAAGAAAAGTATACTTTAAAAAAGTACGTAAGGCAAGTAATACATAGGTTTAAAAAAAGTAACAGAAAAGTAAAAGAAAAGTAAAACATACGTAAGAAAAATAATACATACATAAGAAAAGTAATTGAAAATTAAAAGAAAAGTAATTGAACATGTTATGTAAGAAAGTAATATATACGTAGAAAGAGTAATATATAGGTAAAAAGTAACTGAAAAGTAAAATAAAAGTAACTGAACATACGTCAGAAA
Organism: Aplysia californica; assembly: GCF_000002075.1. Taxonomy (NCBI): domain Eukaryota; kingdom Metazoa; phylum Mollusca; class Gastropoda; order Aplysiida; family Aplysiidae; genus Aplysia; species Aplysia californica. Next base: position 891,682 of record NW_004797414.1, read on the forward strand.
AGTAATATAAAATTCAAATAACAAATCAGTAGTCATCGGTGACTGTGGTGTAGCAGTTTGGCCACAAGACCTGACTTCGACTCCTGAGGGTGGGGAAAATTTTATCGAATATAACAATAACATTGATCTTTCTGTTGGGACGTTGCATCCCTCTCAACCTGGGTAGGCCTTGACAGGCAAGGTCGAAGCCTGCCTCCTGCCTAAATTATTTGAATTGTATCGATGGGAGCGTAAAAACATCTAAGCAAATAAATTAAAAAACCAACCCCCCCCCC
>NW_004797414.1:892056-893161 GCF_000002075.1 Aplysia californica
CCCCCCCCCCCCCCCCACCACACACACACAGAAAAAAAATTATACTTTAATCAGTGCTCACATGCTTTTGCTTATGCTTCATGACGTGCAAAGGCTGTCCTGGTAAAATTACGCATTGCAAATCTCCGAGCAGACTCCTTTTTCAGAATCGTATTTAAATTGATTCAAATTAAGTTCCAGCAAATTGTCAAGGCAGATAAACCTGACCCGACCAATAGCCCGATCGTCAATAATTATAATTTATAAAACCACCAGCGATCCATGTTTAGGTGCTGTTATAGCCACTTTCTCCGGTCTGTGGATTAATTTTTAATTTTTAAAAGAATTTGGTTCTACTTTTATGCACCCTGTATCTATGGTTTTCAACTTGGATTTTTTTATAATTCGCTGTATTTGTCTCCTCCTCCCCCTCTTTTATATTTTCACCAAAGGGAGATGAATCAGTTTGCTGCTCTCTATAAAGAGGTACGGAATCTCTAACAGGATAACACACATGAACATCGGTTAGGTAGAAATACTATGTATGACCTGAGACATTTACTTTGTCATAATAATATGTCGTCTTTGTTTTCTTTCTTTTTTTGTTTCTGTCTTTCCATCGTTATTTCTTTGCATTTTCTTTCTTTCTTTCTTTCTTCCTTCCTCCCTCCCTCCCTCCCTTCCTTCCTTCCTTCCTTTTTCTTGTTCTTTCTTTCTTTCTTTCCTTATACCGTTCTATTTCTTAACTATTATCAATAAATCTATAAAAAAATAACAACAACAACAACAAACAAACACAAACAAACTGCAACCGAACCAAACAAAACAACCACAAACCAATGTCACCCCCAAAAACTAACAAACAAAGGATAACAACAAAGAATAAGCAGACAAAGGCAAATAGCCAAGAAAATGAAAGTTTTCTAAGCACGAACGTGTGGCTTTAATCCTATTGGTTCTGGAAGACGTCACACATGGTGTGTGATCACGTGACTCACCTGTTTAACTGCTCGGCCACATGGGTCAGTACAGCCTGGAAGGCGTCGTTGTCGGCTATTTAGGGGGAGGTAGGGGGTGAAGAAGGTAGAGGTGGAGGGTGATGGGGAGGGGGAAGGAAGGGGGGAGA
>NW_004797414.1:893431-895376 GCF_000002075.1 Aplysia californica
AGAGAGAGAGAGAGAGAGAGAGAGAGAGAGAGAGAGATGAGGCGGAGAACAAGAAGGCAAACGTGGAGGGGAGAGAGAAGAAAAGGAAGCAAGAGGGGAGGGGTAAATGGGAGGAAGAGGCAAGTAGATGAGAGGAAGCGAGACGAGCAAAGGAGGAATAAGTGGAGGGGAAGAGAGGAACAAAAAGATGGCAAAAAGGAGGGTGAGAGAGCAGAACAGGAAGCAAGAGGGGAAGGGGGAGAAGTTGGATAGAAGTGAAGGGGAAGGGGTGGGGGTGGGGGTTGAATGAGAAGAGAAAAAAGAAAACAATTTGATCATCAAACATTGCATAACGTTGTCAGATCACATCATGTTATATCTCAAGGGACAGGCTGCAACATTCGCTGACTAAGCAGTATTGGCACGCAGTGAGTTTTTTCTTCCCTTCAACAACCCCGGCTCAGCAGTGGCCGGAGCAGACTCTTTGTCGTGTCCACAAGAATTGTCAGTTGTACACTGCACATTGGCTAAACCTGTGTCCTGTACATCAGACAATGGCGAACATTTTCAGTCCTACATTAATATATTAGTTCGTCCGTCAAGTTTTGACAATGACCAATGCATCCGCAGAAGAGAATACGTGTATTTCTGAAGCGAGGAAAGTTTGCCACATTTTGATAATTCAAGAGTTCCACTTCCACTTGGGGCTTCTTGAAACCATGACGCTGAAAAGAACATTAGAAAGACACTGGCTTTGTCAGCTATACATTAGACTTTGGTTATCTTTGTCGGTAGTACATTAAACATTGGTTAACTTTGTCAGTTGCGCATTATACATGGGTTTACTTTGTCAGTTGTATATTAGAAATAGCTTTACTTTGGCTTATCGCGTCAGCTTTATATTGACTAATCTTATCAGTTATACTTTGGCTAGTCTTGTAAATTATACATTGACTTATCTTATCAGTTATCTATTGGCCAATCTTATCAGTTATTCATTGGCTAATCTTAACAGTTGCACATTGGCTAAATTTATTAATTTGTAAGTTATACATTGGCTAATCTTATCCCTTGAACATTGGCTAATCTTGTCAATTGGTCGCTTTTAAACACAAGGGGGCTATCACGAAAAATGCTGTTTTAAGAATATTGAAGGTAAAGTGTTTGCCCCTTTTTCATTTTCTTTACAAGACAAGGAGAGTTTTCTCTATAGCAAAACAAATATACACACCAATGAAACCAAACTTCTCCTATAGGTAGGGCAATGCCAACTTTTGGTGTCGGTCAAGATTTCAGGAAACCCCCGAAATCTGGGTTAGCCCGCTTAAAAGCGACCAATTATACATTGGCTAATCTTGTAAGTTATACATTGGCTTATCTCGTAAATTATTCGTTGACGAATCTTAAAAGTTATACACTGGCTAATTTTGTAAATTAAACATTGGCAAATCTTTTTAGTTATACAGTGGCTAATCTTTTAAGTTAGACGTTGGCTCTTACGATTGCAGGTCCCGTAGCCTTACGACAAGTCTACCGACGCTTCAAAGTAGTGTTTAACGTTAAGGAACCCAACCAGTGCAGACGCCAAGTCTTTTGTAGGTTCAGTAAGTAAGGATCTGAGGTGTGGTGGTACTGTATGATGTGATGAGGGAGTAACGACCCTTCCAACACTGTAAGTTTATACAAGAGTAGGGACCCTTTGAGTGAACTTCCATAAAATACAGAATGGACAAACTTTACCATAGAGCAGAACTTTCCGTTGGCAGGCGCCATGGCGTGTTATTTCTCGTGCGTAGTTTTGGTAGACTGGACAAACTGTTTTTATTAGTTCTCGCAAACACCCACGAACACACACACACATACAAACACATATACACACAAACACATTAAACATACACATATACACAAACTCACACACATAATATACAGAGAGAAACAGAGAGAGACAGAGAGAGAGAGAGAGAGA
>NW_004797414.1:895476-896823 GCF_000002075.1 Aplysia californica
TTCTCCTGGCCACACACCTGATCTTCTGGTAGGAAAGATCTACACCTACTAGCCTTCTCGGACAAGGGCAAAAAAATGTCAGAGTGCCCGTGTGCAAGTTGCGCACGTTAACGATCCCTTAGTGGTCTAAAATCGATAAGAGTGAGTTTCGGCCGTCACCCAGGCAAAATTCAAAATTTTCTACCTACTGAACATATTAGGTGTGTCCAGCGCGCTCATATTTATGCAGTTGCAAGCCTCTTAAAACACTTACAAAAAACAAACAAACAAACAAACAAACCGTCAATGGATTGCCTGGGCCCCCGACGATACAGTCAACTTACTGCCCAGGAGTTTTAAGCCCAATATTTTAATTTTTTCCAGATTGTGTTTTTTTTCTATGCACAATCGTTTGCATGTGCTCAAGACAGATTTTATCGATTTCCAAATTCTAAATGTAAAAAAAAAGAAAACATTGGAAAACAGTCCCTGCAAAATGTTGTTCCAGTTGTTAAAAGAAAGAAACAGATTCTTCTCATACCGGAAAAGTTAGATTCTAAATATTATACACACACACACATATATATATATATATATATATATATACATATCTCTCTCTAAATATATATATATATGTATATATATATTTATGTATATAAAAACGTAGGTACAATCGTTAAAAGAATGAAGTATACCCTACTGTCTCCGACAAAATATTTGCTGTCGAGGTTTTGAACATCTGCCCGCCGATGTGCCGTGGAAGCTATTTCCAAACTCTTAAAGTTCGTCTCTGGGAAAGCCTGTAAATAATTCTGTCTGTCTATGGTAAAAAAAAAAAAAAGGAAATGCAATTACACCAAGGAACTAATTTCCAAACTGTTAAAGCTATTTCTTTCCTCTGCGTCTAAGTCCCACCTCAATTAAGGCTTATAACAATATACGTTCGTTGTAAATATACTTGGCCAGGCTTCTAGAATAAGTAAAAGAACAGGTTTCTCAGGAAGTCTGTGTACTAAAGTGTGCAATCTATTGGCTCCCGTTGGTAGCTTCAGCTGGTCTTACTTTCAAGGTGTTTCTACCACCTTCTAATTGCCTCAGGTGCAAACAAAAGACGGGGAGGCATAAGGAGGTGTAAGGAGGTGTAAGGAGGCTTTGGGGAAGAGATCTTTTCTAATCTTATTGACGGGCGACGGCATTTTCTGGCAGCCCAGTCCTCCTAGATTGAACCTGAAGGTCAAAGGATATTATTTGTTGTAATTTAATAAGTTACAAGAGCGAGGATCTTTGTTTGTGTGTGTGTTTGTGTGTGTGTGTGTGTGTGTGTGTGTGTGTATGTGTGTGTAAGAGAGAGAGAGAGAGAGAGAGAGA
>NW_004797414.1:897125-898388 GCF_000002075.1 Aplysia californica
AGAAAGAGAGAAAGAGAGAGAGAGAGAGGGAGAAGATCGGGGAGATTCAGAAGGAGATGGAGAGAGAGCGCATATGCACCATAATTTTATGAGTGTGTCTATGTATGTGTAAGCTACTGTGAGTACGTGTGTGTGTGTGTGTGTGTGTGTGTGTGTGTGTGTGTGTGTGTGTGTGTATGTGTGTGTATATATGTGTGTGTGTATGTGCATGTATGTATGTATGTAATATTTCTGTATATATGTATGTGTTTTAGAAAATAGAAAATAAAATAGCAATGACGTAAAAGTGAACACCCATAATAAATCAGGTTCCTTTGTGGTCTACCCCAGAAGTAAGATCCCATGTCCTGTAACAACGATAATTGTTTCTAAATTTTATTTAATAGGCACGAAATTTTGTACAAACTTACGGAAACACGTTCTGTATTCCACATAGCAACAGTTGACCCTAGTGCACTTGTTAAATTAAAGTCACATCAAGCTAAGTCTGGGGAATAGCTGGGAGGTTCAAGGATTTCCCTCTGCAAGGAGTCCAGAAGATCGGTGCTGCACTGGGGTCTTGCTGTGAACAATCTAAATATACACCAACTCAAGCTGTATTCTGTGTATCTTTTTAGAAAAATCCACTCCCTAGATCTGCTTGACTTTTTTATTGTTGCTTTTCATTACAACTCCTTGCTGACACCACACTCCATCCCACCCTACCCTAACTACACCCCATCCCATCCCACCAACACCACACATCACACCACACCATACCACCACCCCCACCTCATTACACCCCCACCCATCTGACCCCAACAAATCACCCCCAAACCACCACACCTCATCACACCCTATCCCATTCCACTCTATCCACCACACCCCACCCACTTTACCCCATCCCACCCTATATCAAACCATCTCACCCTATATCAACACACTCCATTCCACCTTACTTTCATCACACCCCACCCACCTTACACCCACCTAACCTGACCCCATGAACCCCACCTCAGCACACTACACCCCAAACCCTACCCACCCACCACACTCATACTCTCTCTCCCTCTCTCTCTTCCTCACCCCCTCCCCCAATCCCCTCTCTTCTTGATAAAGTCGCCTCAGCGACACAGAAGAAAGCCCACAGGTCTCATTTACAACAGTTCACAAATAAGGTACGACGCGCCTACGTCTGCGAGCGCCAAAACAAGCAGACGACACACTCGCGTTTCGCGCCTCCAGGACGCCAGGATCGATTCTTCTTGCGGGATTACAAGGGGG
>NW_004797414.1:899556-904011 GCF_000002075.1 Aplysia californica
ACTTACTTAGTTACTAAATTATTTACTTACTTACTAACTTACTTAGTTACTAAATTATTTACTTACTAACTTACTAACTTACTTAGTTACTAAATTATTTACTTACTAACTTACTAACTTACTTAGTTACTAAATTATTTACTTACTAACTTACTAACTTACTTAGTTACTAAATTATTTACTTACTAACTTACTAACTTACTAACTTACTAAATTATTTACTTACTAACTTACTAACTTACTTAGTTACTTACTTGGTGTGGTTTTCTCCTTCTTTTTGATCTAACACCGATCGTCCTTAACTCTCTTCACTCGTTTTTTGTTCGGTGTCTTTAACTCTCTTGTAACACCTCTAATCTTCGGCATTTATATGATCTTATTGTGCTGCAAGTGCAGTAAAACTTAATTTTAAAAACCCTAAAACTAATAACGATCTTTCTGGAATTGAAGTTGAGATATTTACCACTTTAGTAGTTTTAGTAAGAGTTTTACCGCGCTCGCAACTGCATAAGGTCATATGAGGGATTATTTACCCCTGAAGGGGGTGGAGATTGCTTGATGTCAGAGGTCAAATTATCGACAAAATGGCTGCCAAGGTTTAGTGACTACTAAAGCCTAAAGTTTGAGTGTACTTGGACACTGCACAGTTCCATTTTTTTTGTCTTTGTCTTTGTTTTTTGTTTTTGTTTTTGTTTTGTTTTGTTTTTGTTTGGGTTTTTATTGTTGCTTTTTTTTTTTTGTTCAAAATTTTCCAGAAACATCCGGGAAAAAATGTTGTGTTTTAAATAAATAGACCTAGAAGGTATTTACTTACGTTACTTTCTTTTATCTGTTTAGACGGTGTTGAGTCAAGAAACAAAAAAATCGCGGAAAAATATCCGGGGTTTTTTTCGACTTCATTCTTTTGACGAGCGCCTGATTTGATCGCGATACCTCACTTATTATTTACTAGTAAGAATCAATTAGACAGGAACAATTTCGCCCATCACGTGAGATAAGAACTAACAATTATGCACACTCAGTGATGGAAATTGAGGGACTGAGATGCAAAAACCCGGTACATCCATTTTAGCACTTTTGAGAAAATCATTCGTTTTTTAAATGCGTCTATACGTACGAACATGAGTAAAAAGAACAGTTTTTGGTGGCTTTTTATGAAATATGTGTTGGGTTTTGCCGAAAACCCTTTGTGTATCTGATAGCCGGTAACAATGTGCATTGGTGAGCTAAAATTCTCAATTTTTTTCCAAAATGTCTGTTAGCGGGTTTTGCATCTCACCCCCTCAAAATTAGGCTATGGAACTACTGATAACCCATTATATTAGTCAAACAGTGCATCTCCTGCTGAATGAAACAGCAAATTGTTCAAAAGATGAATTTTCACAGTTTTTTCTTCAAACGTGACAAAAACACATCACCCCCTTTCCCCAAATCTCTCTCTCTCTCTCTCTCTCTCTCTCTCTCTCTCTTTCTTTCTCTCTCTCCCTCTCACTCTCTCTCTCTCTCACTCACACACACACACACTTTTTCTTTCTCTCTTTCTTTCTCTCTCTCTATCTCTCTCTTTCTCTTTCTTTCTTCCCCCCCCCCTCTCCCTCTATTCAATCACACTATCTTTCTATCAATCTATCTTTCACTCACCTCCCCCGCTCCTCTACCACTCTCTCTCTCTCTCTCTGTCTCTCTCTCTCTCTCTCTCTCTCTCTCTCTCTCTGTCTCTCTCTCTATCTATCTATCTATCTCTTTCTCTCTCTAACACACACACACACACACACACACACACACACACACACACACACACACACTTACACACCCACACACCCACTTTTTCTTTCTTGCTTTCTTTCTTTCTCTCTCTCTCTCTCTCTCTCTCTCTCTCTCCCTGTCTCTCTCTCTCCCTGTCTCTCTCTCTCTCTGTCTCTCTGTCTCTGTCTCTCTCTCTCTCTCTCTCTCTCTCTCTCTCTCTCTCTCTCTCTCTCTTGCCTGAAAACACGTTAAACTATGACAGTCTAAACACGCAGTCACGCTCACTCTAACCCCTCCCACCACCCCCACCCTCCCCATCTTTCATAACCCACTTGTTTTCAAACCCTCTTTTTTCTGAAATGAACACACCATAGACCTCTAGATTCAACAAAACGATCAACTTCTTCAAAGTTCACCTTCGTGCAAATGGCAGCACTTAAAGTGGGGTTGACATACGTCCGCTTCTGCGGAATTCGTCATTCGACATTCGACTTTCGACATTCGTCATTAATTATTAGCATTCGTCATTCCACATTCGTCATTCGTCATTTGACATTCGTCATTCGATACTATAGTGGCGTCGGTGGTCTAATGGTTAGGCTACCGGGCTCATAATCGTGAGATTGCTGATTGGGGGTTCAAGTCTCAGCTCGGTCCAACGTTGTGTCCTTGGGAAAGCCACTTTACCTTACATGAATTTCCCTGTTTTGCTCTGTCCTTTCGAAGATTAACGTTGATCTCGGAGGTCCCGCCTCTTAAATAACCTGACAGTGTTCATAGGGGCGTTAAACCTGTACCATCCCACCATCTTCATTCGACATTGGACTTTGGATAAACGGCGTCTGTGCTGTCAGTCGAGTGTTTTGTCAGGGAGAGGGGGTGGGCAGTGGAGATGAACCAGCTTACGCCAAATACTCAGAATCTTCTGGCCCGACAAGATTTCCAACGCAGATCTGTTACAAAAATGCAGGCAAGGGGACATGACCACCATAATAAAAAGTAGAAGATGGAGATGGATTGGACATGTTCTGAGAAGAGAACCAGACTCTATTGTGAAGACTGCCCTCCACTGGACACCTGAAGGACGTCGCAAAAGGGGCAGACCCAAAGTGACCTGGAGACGCACAGTAGAGTCGGAAATGAAGTCCTGGAATCATTCGTGGGGAACGCTGACCTAGATGGCCCAAAACTGACAGAGCTGGAGATCCTTTGTTGCTGCCCTTAACGCCAGATGGCGTAATGGGTAGTAAGTAAGTAAGTAAGTAAGTAAGTAATGGAGATGAGAGAAGTGCGACTAAAATGTAGTGCCGTGTATGTAAGGTTACTCAAGATGGCCAAAAATGCCAGATTGAACTTTGTAATTCTAAGGTAGTAATTTGGCTCAAATGGTACGCTCTGCATTGAACCGGAAAAACGTGAAAGTGCAAAGTCTAGGATTTAATATTCTACAAATCTATGAGTGGTAAGTACAATTCAAGTTGAGGGGGTCAAAGGTGATGTTTGACGAAATGCGTTCGACACGTCTGCACTGCTCAGCATAGTTGTCTGCTCTGCTCTGACGTATCGAACAAGTCTGTAACCCATCTAAAAAATACATTAAAAAAATATAAAAGATATTTATTGTATCAGCATATTATATGCCAGAGAATGAAAATATAAAGCGGGTTGGAGATAATTGACAGACGTCTGTGTCTCTTCATCGATAAACCTTGTCGTCTATCAGAGGTTTGGAGTCATTGAGGAGACAGGGAGAATAATTGATATTTACATGCCTGGATTCTTGAGGAGAATGGTGACCTACTTTCGTGGTGCTTGGTCGTGCATTCGTTAATGGAAGAAATTATAACCTTCGGTGCGAGAGTTTGTTTTGAACACGACTTGTTATTTAACTCGTTTTGGGCGTTAATTATTATTTAACCCTATCCGTACGCCCTGGGGTCATTTTGTACCCCGGTGTTGTATTCTTCACATTTCAGAGTACATATAGTGCAAAGATCTCTTTGAAACTTTCAGTATTTCTCTAAAAATCATATTTTCAAACTGCTCTGCGAAGCGTACGGATTGGATTAACGAGTAAATTTCCTCTTTGGAAAGTGGTGGTACAGAGTACCTCTTGTCGTAAGGATATGATAGTAAAACACGACGTACAGATAGGGCTAGGTGGTGGCACAGAGTTCCCCACGTCGTATGGATACGATAGTAAAACACGACGTACGGATAGGGTTAACACGTATACGGTGGTTGAATTGATTTTGTTAATGATTTCTGTAATGTGTGTTTTGGTTTTACACTGGGGTATAGTTCTGACAGTTGATGGTGCGTCATTACACGTGCAGATGCTGTCGTAGTTTTGTAGTTGTTTTTGATGGTGTTGTTGTTGTTGTTGTTTCTTTTGTTGATGATGATGGTGTTGTTGTTGTTGCTATTGTTGTTGTTGTGGTTGTTGCTGTTGTTATTGTTGATGATGTTGTTGTTGTTTTTTGAGTCATACACATTCATACACACACACGCACACACACACACATACACACACACACTTCACTTACACACACAGCAATACACACACATACACACATCAATGCAAGCAAATACTCTGTGTAATACACACACAGATTACTTTACATACTTTTACTTTTTCATCCTCTGTTGCCGTTAAGCGTCGAGGGGAGATGCAGTTGTCTATGGTAGGCCAGCTCCGCAGCTCTTTCA
>NW_004797414.1:905099-906253 GCF_000002075.1 Aplysia californica
AGAGAGAGAGAGAGAGAGAGAGAGAGAGAGAGGAACAGACAAATAGACAGACAAACAGACAGACACACATATTATATTATACGTTAGGGTGGCTTCTTATTTATTTTTTTTAATGTTTGTTTTGTTTGGCTGATTTATTCATTTCTATTGATGGGGGACGCTTTTAATTGGTTAGTTTGTAGTTGTTGATTTTTTTAAACCATTAGAGATAGATTCTAGGTGAAATATTCATCAGCTTAATCAACAAACGGGTGCTTTGTTTTCTGAATAGATCAATTTGTTAATATAAGTAATTCTCCTATTTTCCTAAGCCCCATTGTAATCCTTATTGTTCTCATTCTCTATCTCCTCCATTCAGTACACGTATAATTCTGCATAATTCTGTATAATTATAGCTCACCCATTTTCTGTTGGTTTCTAGAGTCTATTGTGATTTAATTGCTTTGTTGTTTCATTTTTTGTTGGCTTCTGTCTGTGGTCAGTGCACACATTTTGTACAGATATATGTGAGGCAGCGTGGTGGAATCAGGCTCTCGTCAAAATAATCAAAGTGAAGAAACTTGCATTTTTCTGCAGGTTTGTGAATTCTTATCAAATTTATGTTTTTTGGTTCAACACCTTTCAAGCCCATTACAGAACTCATTTCTGTGTGGATTTTCCTGAAAAACATTGAGTAAATAAATGCAAATTTTAAGCTAAGGAAATAACGAATCTTTGGCTGCTATTTTCTCACTAATTTTACCTCTGAAATCAGTTTATCCCCACCTCCTTCATTCGCAAATATCTCGACTTCTATTCAAGATAAATGGGTATTTTTTCATCTAAATAAAGACAAGTAAACAAACTTTAAGATGATACCAATAACTCTACATGCCCAAAAATTGACGAGAGCCTGATTCCACCACGCTGCCTCATATATATCTCTTTCTCTCTTCTTTAGTTTCCACGTTTCTTGTTCATTCAACAGTCTCTTCAACGTGCGTAGATGCAACCGCGTTTTGAAATCGAGATCACCAAAATGGAATGTACTTTTGTAGAAATGTGGACGGCAGTGTGTGTGGGTGTTTCCGGGTGAGAGATTTGTCTGTTGACATCAACTTGGTTGTCTGACAGGGAGACGGCGATAGAGAGGTGGGGGTGGAGAGAGAGAGAGA
>NW_004797414.1:906588-908609 GCF_000002075.1 Aplysia californica
TGGGGGAGGGAGCGAGAGAGGGGTGTAGTGTAACATCCTCTTTGTGTTTCAAAATGTAACGTTTCTCATTTCGTCACTATTTCAACGCTACCCTTTGCCAGCTGTTTTTATATGTGAGGATGTGTGTGGGTGTGGTAGTTATGAGTATGAATGTGTATACATGTGAGTGTGTATGTGAATGTGTGTGTTTGTATGTGTGTGTGTGTGTGTGTGTGTGTGTGTGTGTGTATGTGTGTGTGTGTTTATGTGTGTGTTGTTGTTGTTGTTGTTTTAGTTGTTGTTGTAGTTGAAGGTAAATGTGAGGTGTGCTGAGAAAACGAGTAACTTCTCCGATTTTGGATTTATGGAAATTGCTACATCAACTTGATAGGTGGAATTTGTACAATTTGTAAGTGTGGAATAATAAAAGACATCTATATTAGACTTGAACAAAATGCCATCACTTTGAAATCTATATCTCTGAACCGTGCGTCTATTTTCGGCTGATATCTCCATTCCTGGATTGGGAGAAGTGATTCATTTTGTCAGCACACATCCCTAATTAATGGTGTCACAGAGTGTATTTGCTGTCTTTTCATTTGTCAGCGGTACTCAGCGATATTTCCTCTCAGCGCTGACAGTTCTCTAGACATAAGACGTGATATAAACACGGCACACATTACTATTATCAGCATTACATTGGGCAACACCATTCGTTGCTCAACCCCAACAACAACAAAGAAAAAAATCCCAAATAAAACGTGAGGCGGAAAAGGAAAGTAGTCAGAAAATGAACAATAACAAGGAAACTGGTCAGAGAATGAACAATAACAAGGAAACTGGTCAGAGAATGAACAATAACAAGGAAACTGGTCAGAAAATGGACAATAACAAGGAAACTGGTCAGAGAATGAACAAGAAGGAAAAAGAATGAGGTCAGAAAATGAACAACAAGGAAAAAGAATGAGGTCAAAAAATGAACAACAAAAAAAGGAATGAGGCCTTGGCTGGTATCTTTGTCAATATGACGTCTACGTTTTCACGGTCTCTTTAATTTTTCATACAGCTGCCCTGGTTTTAATGGCAGTAAAGCTTCTTCACCACTAAAGCGACTCCGAGTTTCGCCGCTAAAACCGTCTATGTGCAGCTTTCCGTTCTTACAAAAGCTGATGGTGTATTATAGTCTTCTCTGTGAGCAAATCTCGGGCTTGGGCAAAGAAAGAAAAAGATGACCCCAGTGGGACTGGAAGGGACTCGCGCAATTGCCGTTTGATTTCTTTGTCTGTGGACGTTACTCGGGATCAGATGGACAGACGGGGTCACCATCGGGGAGGTATTAGGGGGAACACAGGAGAGAGCGCATTTGGGGATGGGTTGGGGGGGGGGAGGAGAAGGCGGTTACGATCGGTTGGCCAATCGTTTAACAATATAATTAATAATAGAAAACTAGATAGCACTTATATAGTGCATTTCCCCGCTCAACAGCAAGCTCTACGCGCGTCACAATCTATACTATTACCCAAGCAGACTTGATAGCATTCAACCTCAACTTCCTGGGAAGCATACAGTGCAAGCAGCCATTTATAGGCGCTAAAACACTAACATACTGACAAGATCTTTCGCTGTCTATGGCCGGGTACCCATTCCCACCTGAGTAAAGGGAGGAAAATTCGATTACGAGTCCGGTAGTCTAACCCCTAGGCCACCGACGTCCGAATATAATATAGTTCGTCCCTTTGCTTTTTTGTTGTTGGTGGTTGTTGTTTGGGGGGGGGGGTTAGTTGTTGTTTTGCTAGTGCTTTTTCAATATTCAGATTCCGAATTTCAACAAATGAATATTTCTTTTAGCCGTTGCAACAGATTATAATAATAATAATAAATAATAAATAGCATTAGTACAGGGCATATCCCCGCTCAACAGCAGGCTCTATGCGTTTTACACTATATTATTACTCCAGCAGACCATAGAACAGTCAGAAAAATTCTCAGCTTCCCGGGAAGCATACAGTGCAAGCAGCTGATTAAGCGCTCAAACACTAACA
>NW_004797414.1:908709-910067 GCF_000002075.1 Aplysia californica
AGATCTTTCGCTGTCTATAGCCGGGTACCCATTCCCACCTGGGTGAAGTGAGGAAAATTCGTGTAAAGTGCCTTTCCCAAGGACACAACGTCGGGTCCCTGACGGATTCCAAGCCACGACCTTACGGTTGCGAGTCCGAGAGTCTAACCACTAGGCCACCGACGCCACAATATACCAGGGATTGACAAAGGCGCCCTCTGGTCTATTGATGTCCTGCTTCTCTGGATTGTTCCTCGATTTTTGTAGACATACCTGGGTGGTTGGCGGGTGCTCTGGTGTAGTTTGCTCCGTTCTTCCCTTCAAACATCTATCGTTCTTAACTCTCTTCCATGTATGTGTTTGTTACTCTCTTGTAACACCCCAAATCTTGGCCACTTATATTATAACCTAATTGTTTTGCAAGTGCCGTACAACTCCTACTAAATCAGGCTAACGGTGTAAGTTGCGCTTTCTGAATATCGTTGTTCCTCTTTAAAAAAAACAGTTTAGCGACTCGCATTTGTCACCTTGGAATTATAAAGTTCCATCTGACATTTTTTGGCCGTTTTGAGTTACTAAGACCGTCATGTTGGAAATCAAATGTTCTGTCCGCCCCATCAAAATCGTAAGACTGTTCTGATTCGATATCAGGATATTCCATGAATCACAAGCTAACAAACCTGACAAGTTGTGAAAATCAAAAACATTTTAGGTCAAATTTCTGAAAATTTAGGAGCTGCCGAGCTTTCTCTCTCTCTGTCTCTCTCTCTCTCTCTCTCTCTCTCTCTCCCAGCCGTAGTGGGCAACCCGTATAAGCGTTCAACATGACGCCCAAACATTCTTATATTGTAGAAAAATAAGAACCCAAACTATTTGGTTTTTGTGATATTATTCATCGCACGAGCGTCAAACGGGTTGCTGGGTGACTTTGAACGGAAGCATGCCAGTTTGTCACAGGCCCACCCCGCCTCGACTGTACCCTGCAAGATAAGATAAGATAAAATAAAATAAGATAAGATAAGATGAGATAAGGTAAGATAAGAAAAGATAAGATGAGATAGTGCTCTATTATTTTTTGTGATGGAAGTTATCACTGACACTCTCAAAAAGAGTATGAATGGTTGGTTGATTGTATGAATTGAATTGTGTTTTTCAACTGTTTTTAACGAAAGAACATTCATCATTGTTGAAATTTAACTTAGTAATTTGCTTTCATTTGCACACAAAAATGAAGAAAATCTATTGAACAACACAAGCTGAGTTGACATTTTAGAAGGACTGTCTCTACACCCCCAATTTGGTGTAAATTCATTCGTACCAACTGCAGTGAGGTTACTGAACACACAGTGCTACAAATGAAACAGAGAGAGAGAGAGAGA
>NW_004797414.1:912036-914732 GCF_000002075.1 Aplysia californica
ACACACACACACACACACACACACACACACACACACACACACACACACACATACACACACACATGTTACGAAATGAGCACACAAAAATACATATAAAATAGTACATACAAAGCAATTTAAGAGGCATGCAACAACATTATGCCGACATTGAAATATGAAAACTCCTTGTTTCTGGTTTATATAATATGCAGGTTTGAAATAAATGTGCAGAAACCTTTCCCTTTACGTAACTACTGGTGAAACTTTAAAGGCATGCAACAACGTGAGGCAGACATTGAAACGTAAAACGTCCAGTTTGTGGTTCATATATGCTGGTTCGAAACGTGCGGACATTTGTCCTTTGCGCTACTTATGAAACGTGAAAGGTCCAGTTTGTGGTTCATATATGCTGGTTCGAAACGTGCGGACATTTGTCCTTTGCGCTACTTATGAAACGTAAAAGGTCCAGTTTGTGATTCATATATTATGCTGGTTGGAAACGTGCGGACATTTTCCCTTTGCGCTACTTATCAAACGTAAAAGGCAAAAGGCATGCAGCAACGTTAATTATGCGGACATTGAAATTTGAAAACTCTTTGTTTCTGATTTGAGTACGCTGGTTCAAAATGTGCGGAAACATTTCCTTTGCTCCGTGACTGATCGGACATAATCATTACGTGTCCTCAACGTCCTTACAGAGTCAAGCACGCGCGAAAGGTCAGATGGGGACGAGCAGGAACTCCTCAGCTCACAGCCCGGCTTGCCTTAAGTATTTCTCGTAATCGCCGGCTTTAGCCATGGCGGATACCTCGAGGGGAAAATGGCGGCTGGCTGGCCCAGGGTTCTTTGAGGGGTCTCGTGAGATCAAACGCCCCATTGGTCCTGTCTTTGGCAAAGAAAATGAAATGGTATAGCTTATGTCCTCGTTAGAAAGGGCCAGATCTGAAACAGACGTAAGTGATCGTGGTTCTCCCTTCATTTCTCCGCCTGGATGCTCTCAAGAATCTCACATGATCCTGGTGGTTTCCCGGTCTTGTAAAATGTTGCAAAATGTCTTCTGGAGAGACAGCTAAAAGATTATGTCGTGTTCTTGGCGTACTTTGGACTTATTGGTTTGATGTCAAAGAAAATGAAAGGGTATAGCGTAGTTGTTGCAAAATGTCTTCTGAAGAATAGTTAAGTGCTTTTTTTCTTGTGTTCTTGGCTTTCTTTTGACGTATTGGTTTGACGTCAATATAACATATCTTATGTAGTTGTTGCAAAATGTCTTCTGAAGAATAGATAAGAACTTTAGTTGTGGTCTTGGCTTTCTTTGGACGTTTGAGTAGAATCAAACGGCGGGGGAGAAAGGAAGTAATGGGTGCAGATATTTATTTCATGAGAAAGGGAGAGAGGATAGAAAACTTCAGAACGTTGTGTGAATGGGGGAAAAAATACCTTTTTTTTTTTTCAAAAAGTAAAATATTTTTCATGGTAAGATGTCTAGCCTGGACCACCGTAGTCCCCATCGTAGAAAGTCAAAACTATCAAAGCCTTCCTCTTAGAAGATCTAGATAGTTGAAGCGTAATGTGGGTGGTTAGTGGGTGCTCTGGTGTGGTTTGCTTCTTCTTTCCTATCAAACATCTGTCGTCTTTATCTCCTCTCTTTCTTTTTTGTTTTTGTTACTCTCTTGTAACATCTCTAGACATTTAAAAGACCTCATTGTGTTGCATGAGGCGTAAAACTCTTACTAAAACTAAATTAGGCATAAATGCAACTACATTTTTTTTCAAAAGAAAAGCATTTTTAGTGACTTCTGGATCACTGATGTTCCCAACAACAGAGAGTCAAGGCCCGCCTCCTGAATGATCTTTTTCATCCCTTGCCCCTTTATACGAGATTGACGCCATCTGATTAGTAGAAAAAAGTGCATCTGAGTGTGTCCAATAGTGTATTACATGCATACTTAGTATATCAATTAACTGTAATAGCGGATAGAGATTCCAAAATTATAGATGTAAATCATTCTTCTGATAGCGGTTATGATTTTAAATATAATGGTGTTAATGAGTAATGATGTGGGATTGCGTTTAAGTAATGTTAGCGTTAGTCCTATCTTCCTCTGCTCCAATGAGTCACGAGGGACGTGGGCACCCTCTATCCCGTTCCCTACTGGAACCATTTTTACGATCACCGTGAAGTTCTGAAATGGTGGGCACAGTCTGTGCTAAGGTGCCTCCTAAAAAATCAAAACAGCTTCGGTTAGGGCGTAAATGATATCCCTCTATTATTTGGTTATAAATAACAAATTATTATTCTAGTGAAATATTGTTTAGTTTTTAGTTTTTGTAAGTGTTTTACAGCACTTGCAACACAATAAGGTCTAATAAGTGCCGAAAATTAGAGGCGTTACGTGAGAGCAACAAACACAAAAAAGAAGGAGGAGAGATAAGGACGATAGACGTTTGATAGGAAAGAAGACGTAAACCACACCAGAGCATCCGCCAACCACCCACGTGGAATATTGTAATAACAGACACGTTTGATGGAAAGATAGGCAGAGGCAGAAAGAGGGGGAAAAGATACTGGACAAGATGACAACATGGCTGGGAGCAGCAAGAACGACAGACACCATCGCTGCAACGCAAGACAGAATGAAGTGGAGGTCCATGATCGCCCACGCCAGTCGGCAAGGCGCCGGATGATGATGATGATTATTATTCTACTGACTCTACCC
>NW_004797414.1:917248-919739 GCF_000002075.1 Aplysia californica
GTGTGTGTGTGTGTGTGTGTGTGTGTGTGTGTGTGTGTGTGTGTGAAGCATCATGATGAAATCAGGTGCTCGTCCATAAACTGAAATCACGGAAACCGACATATTATTTCCGCAGTTTGGGGCAAACTTTTTTCGTTTTGGATCACCTTTTTTCTACATCCAAGACAACATTTCTGCATAGATTTTACAGCCAAACGTTGATGAAAGACAAAAAATGTAAATCTGCAGTTAATTCTAACAAAACGTAAGCAGACAGCCCTTTTCTCGCTAATTATTTTTACCTTTATCACCAGACCGCATTCGCCTACGACCCTCAATCGTTAATGTTTCGACTTCTATTTAAGACTGATGGGTATTTTTCTTTTTTCGTCAAAAACGAGACAAATATAAAAAAAACAATCACTCCATACTCCCCAAAAAGTGTGAGTCTAACTAAAAGTACGTACCCCCCTGATGAATAGGGCAGCTGGAGAAAAAAGCGTCAAGCGATGACATACTTTTTTTTTTTTAATATAAACTAAGGGGACGAGGAAAGACTGCAATGTTGGTTCCAAGAATCTCCTGAGCTGGAAGAGGTTGTGTTGTTATTTCCGTCAAGATTTGCAGGTGAACAAATGGTCACTTTTAAGGACAAGCGGGCTAACACAGATTTCGGGAGTTTCCAGAAATCTTGACCTACATCAAAAGTGAGAATTGCCCTACCTATAGGAGAAGTTTGGTTTCATTGGTGTGTATATTTGTTTGGTTATAGAGAGAACTTTCCTTGTCTTATAAAGAAACTGAACAAGGGGCAAAAACTTCACCTTCGATTTTCTCAAAACAGCATTTTTCGGGATAGCTCCCTTGTGCTTAAAAGCGACCAAATATTAAATCCATTCTGGTCACTGTTATGAACAAATAGTGGTATGATAAAAGACGTTTTCGGGCGCTTCGATAGATCAGCTGGTATCATTCTGAACTGCGGAGCAAAAGACAGTAGTTCGAATCTCAGACTAGCCATTCTTGTATTGTCAAGGCCTCAACTCATTTGGCTCTCCTCGTAAATAAGATAATAGTGTTGATACGAGCATTAAACTAACACACACACACACACACACACACACACACACACACACACACACAAAACACGTTTTCCAGCATAATATATATATTTTATTTTAATCATACGTGTAAATTTTCCTCGTGAGTATATGCATAAATAAAGCTACAAGTGTTGAGTTGTACTTCTACTTTAGTAAAAGATCACCACCTTGATGGCAAATGGCGACTTTGGGTCCCCTTAATAAAGTCAGTGGAGAGCGTTGTTTTTATTTTTTGTTTTTAAATTCTCTTATTTTATTGATATATTATTTTCAAGTGTTTTTTATCTTAGGGTGTCATGGTTTTTAATTTTCTTGTTGTTTTTTGTTGGGGTGGGGTTTTTTTTGTTATTCTTTAGGGAATGGTACTTTTTGTTTGTTTGTTTGTTTTTGTTATTTGGTTTGTTTGTGTGTTTAGGGGATAGAATGGGGTTGTTGTTGTTGTTATTGCTGTTGCTGCTGCTGCTGCTCTTATTCTTTTTGTTTGGTTTGGGGTTGTTGGATGTTTTTTCCAGCGAAAGGAAAAGCTTGGCTCTGACAAAGAGTTACTATTTTTGGAAAGTAGGTCAATCCTTTAATCTTTGATAAGTCTCTCCTTTAAACATGTTTACAGGAATATGATAATGGATCGTTGTGGACTACCCCCCCCCCCCCCCCCCCCCCCCCCCAGTTCCTCCACCACCAACCCCCACTTTCTTTCCCCCTCTTTTTACCATCAGTATTTCGGAGATTAAAAACACGTGAGGGAATATTCCGTCTTCTCTCTGCTCTTCGTTACCTCCCACTGATCTGTAGACTTGTTCAAAGGTAACTGGTCGCTTTTAAGGACAACCGATTAAACCCAGATTCAGGGGGTTTCCAGAAATCTTGACCTACACCAAACGTAGGCATTGCCCTACCTGTTGGAGAAGTTTGGTTTCATTTGTGTGTATATTTGTTTGGTTATAGAGAAAACTGTACTTGACTTTTATCTCTCCTCCTTCTTTCCTATCAAACATCTATCGTCCTTGTCTGTCCTCCTTCTTCCTTCCTATCAAACATCTATCGTCCTTATCTCTCCTCCTCCTTCTTTTCTATCAAACATCTATCGTCCGTGTCTCTCCTCCTTCTTTCCTACCAAACATATATCGTCCTTATCTCTCCTCCTCCTCCTTTTATTTTTTCGTTTGTTACTGTCTTGCAAAACGTCTTATCTTCGGCACTCATAATATTAGTCCTTCTGTGACCTAATTGTTTCAAGTGCTGTACACCGCTTACTAAACTAAGCCAGAACTTCACTGTATCAACAGAAAAATAGAAAGCATTATGAATGATTAAAAGCTTATCTTTTCCAATCACTTTGAGGGAAAACCATCTTTGTTGGGAGCCAACCAACCCAGTTCATTTCAATGGAACAGTGACTGGTGGGGGGG
>NW_004797414.1:921239-922617 GCF_000002075.1 Aplysia californica
AGAAAGAGGAACGATATAAGGACGATAGCTAGATGTTCGCTAGGAAAGAAAGAGGAACGATATAAGGACGGTAGCTAGATGTTCGCTAGGAAAGAAAGAAGAACGATATAAGGACTATAGCTAGATGTTCGCTAGGAAAGAAAGAGGAACGATATAAGGACGATAGCTAGATGTTCGCTAGGAAAGAAAGAGGAACGATATAAGGACGATAGCTAGATGTTCGCTAGGAAAGAAAGAAGAACGATATAAGGACGATAGCTAGATGTTCGCTAGGAAAGAAGGAGCTTACCACATCGGAGCGCCCGCTAACCACCGACTATGACGCATTTCTAAACAAAATGAAAACATACGTTGGTTTTGAAGTTTGGGACAATTTGCCAGAGAGAGAAAGAATCCCTTTTGTAATACAGGCCCATTTGGGTAAATACAAAATAAGTAAATAACTATTCCTTTTTTTTTTTTTGCAGTTTGAAATCTATTTCAAGGTTTCACACTTCAAGTAAAGCAATACATTTTCATGTTTCTAAAATAATATTCTACAACATAACACCCATTACTTTACATTTAGCAAGAGCAGAAATAGGTTTCCAAGCTTTCATTTCACTTCAACGAGAACACAATACCCAGTGCATTTTAGGACTCCGCTCACTCTAAATTGTGCGAATATTGCAACTCTCCCTGTCCGTTCTGCTGTCTTGTCATCAAAAACGTTTTCATTCAGACCCGACAAGCCACCTATGACGTTATGTTGAAGGCAGACAGTCTGCGACATGTCACCTAAAACTCTATTCTTTGCTTTAAATCTAAAGACAAGACCCAGACATTCATTTGCTTTTAACAGCAAATTGGTAGAAAAGATGTCCACTGACAGCTTTGTCAAGGCAGCTTTCAATTTGAGGCATTTCAGGCAAGAGGGGAAATTTATTGTGATCTCATAATTGGACCAAGCAAAGTGTTGGGGCTTTCCAGATTTAGCCAGACTTGACAAAGATTACAACAGGTTTTGTGAAAGCTGTCAAACAATGACAAACATATTTGACACGATCGACGTATCCAATTGTATCCATTTCAACAAATTGTAGTACTAGATTATTGTCGTGAAAATGTAGTTGCTTGATTGATCGTTCTGATTATTGGTGAGAACAGAAGTTTTCATAGTCTTCTGTCTCCCCTCACACGATTTCCCAAGAACTCTTTTGCTGCTCTCCGTACATTTTGTCACATTTAACCCAATCTTTCGTCTGTGCGATTCTAAGGTCTTCATCTAATTTGAGTTTCAGTTTTTTTAAAAAGCGTTTTAAATTAATCTCGGAGATCCTGTGTGCAAGTTGCTCACGTTCAAGAAACATGCTGGTCATACAATAGACCAGAGTGGCTT
>NW_004797414.1:925094-926357 GCF_000002075.1 Aplysia californica
TCTCTCTCTCTCTCTCCCCCTCTTTTTTTGTAGGAAAGGATGGGCATTCTTTGCAGTTCTATTCATGACATAGCTATAAATATCCGTGTCTTTTTTGGACGATGTACGTACAGAATAGCGCAGCAAACACCAGACATAGTGCAATTAATGATTCCCATTCAATCCCTCTATCTCCCCTCCTTCTTTTTTGAGTTTGTTACTCTCTTGTAACACCTCTAATCTTCGGCACTTATATGACCTTATTGTGTTGCAAGCGCAGTAAAACTCTTACTAAAACTAAAACTGAAACAAAACCATTCGATTCTAGTATTCAACATTCACGACTTTTGTTCGCTCTCCACACTGATTCCAAACGTTGTACAGCCATTCGAATGTCTCACGACCTGTAAGAACAATGGGGTCTCTAGCCTAGTGGTTAGGCTACCGGACTCGTAATCGTGAGATTGCGGGTTCGGGGGTTCGAGCCTCAGCTCGGTCCGATGTTGTGTCCTTGGGAAAGGCACTTTACACGAACTTCCCCCTTGGATCGGTCCTATCGGAGACGGACGTTAAACTAGGAGGTCCCGCCCCTTAAATAACCTAATAGTGTTGATAGGGGCGTTAAAGCCATACCATTTAAGAACAATGGACGCGCTCATATATCCTTATGCTGTTGTGAGCACCGTAAAACTCTTACTAAACTAATTAAGAAATATGGATTTTTTTTCAGATTTTTTTTGGTTCAACACATCGTGAAATCAGAGCATGTTATATCTTACCGATGAACAAACACAGCAATGGTTGCTCGCTAAAGGTTATATGGCCGCTTTAAAAGACAAGCGGGCTAACCCAGATGTCGGGGTTTCCAGAAATCTTGACCTACACCAAAAGCGGGCATTGTCCTACCTATAGGAGATTTGTTTGGTTTCATTGGTGTGTATATTTGTTTAGTTATAGAAAAAACTCTACTTGTCTTTTAAAGAACCTGAACAAGGAGCAAAAACCGATTTTCTCAAAACAGCATTTTTCGGGATAGCCCCTTTTTGCTTAAAAGCGACCAGTTTGTCCTTTATCTTTACGAAGCAGAGGGGTACGGAAAGCTAACAAGAGTTTAACATGCGAATATTGCTGATTGGCTGCTCCACCTTTGTTGACGCGCTAAGGCTGTGTACCACGCCAATCAACGACAGCTGAAGACAGCGACGTCCGCAGCTCTCGGAGTATGATGATACATCATCATCATCATCATCATCATCATCATCATCATCATCATCATCATCATCA
>NW_004797414.1:926468-930920 GCF_000002075.1 Aplysia californica
TCATCATCATCATCATCATCATCATTGCCTTTCTCTCCCTGGATCAGGATATAGGCCACGAACAAACACTTTCCACCTTTCTCTATCCTGGGCTAGCCACTTGATGTTATTCCATGTCTTCCCACTTTTCTGTACGTCCATTTCTGTGACTCTTCTCCAGACTTATTAGAATGAATATAAAGGCCTATCATTATGTTTTACACCACCATCGACACAGTTTGGATCACTTAACGTTAAGGGCCATGCCAGTCAAGGCCAACTCAGACTGAGAGGGATACAACATCCAAGAAGAAAGACCAAGATACTCGTACTTATTTCTTTAAAAAGTAATTCCCCCACTCGAGAATCGAACTCGGGTCTCCTGCGTGCAACAGCCAAGCTTCTAACCGCTACACCACCACAGATACCCGCGACAGGTCTCCGAATATAACAACATTAATGCTGGATCATCTTTGTTCGTCTGTCTACATTCACCGCCTGTCACGGAAGCGGCATTAGAGATCAAGAAACGAGCCAAAAATAGGGACAGTTTGGCTTTATCATCTGTGAACGTCCATGCACTGGACGTTTTTGGACAGCAAAAATGACTGACGTCATCAGTCTAGCCCTCCTACACAATGTTTGCCCACAACAAGGAGCACGGTCCTATTTTTAGAACATCGCTGATCTTTTGTTTTCTTATTCTCCCTGAGAGCAATGGTTTTTGACCGTGTCCTTTGGGATCTCGAAAATGGTTTTTAGGTATAAATATACATTCAAACAAATTAAACGCACTAATTAGTAGACAGATACACACATACACATACCTACACACATAAACACACACACAAGCCCATACACACGCAAACGCTCACACACACACACACACACACACACACACACACACACACACACACACACACACACACACACACACACACACACAGACGCTCACGAACACTCACACACACATAAATACACTCTCGTGATCTATATACTTTCTTCTGTCAACCACTGTCTGTTTTATTTGTCTGTTCGTTTCCTTCTGTCTATTTATAGATGACTTTATTACATACAAGCACTCACGCACACACACACACATACACACACATACACACACACACACATTCACAAAACAAATGTCCCCACTCCCCCCCCACACACACACACCCACACTCACACACATACACACACACACTCACACACTCACAAAACGAACGCCCCCACTCACACACACACACACATACACACACACACTCACTCACACACTCACACACACACACACACACACACACACACACACACACACACACACACACACGTGACAAAAACGTGGCGGAAGTGACGAGATGAAAATGTCCCTTCTTCAGTTTGCCTTCTTTTTTTTTAAAGGAAGTGTGCCCTTGTTTTTTCTCTGTCTCTTTCTGCACTTCTTACAGATGTATGGGGGCGTAGTGTTGGTGGATGTGGGGGTGGGGGGTGAGGGGGTGTGAGGGGGTGTGAGGGGGTGGGAGGGAATGGGAGGGGATGGGAGGGGGGTGGGGGGTTGGAGGGGGTGGGGGTGTGGGAGGGTTGGAAGGGATGGGAGGGGATGGTATGGCTTTTGAACTGTCCTTAGCTCTACTTTTCTCCCAGAACTTCTTTCTTTCCTTTGACCTCATTCCAGTTCCCACGTCCACTCTTTCCGGGTGTGCGCGGCAAATCGGAGCGGAGGGGGGGAGGGGGGGCTTTCTTACGCGGCAAATCGGAGGCTTTCTTTTTATCCCCTCTCTCTCTCTCTCTCCTTAAAAGGTCGGGATAAACAGGAAGCATGTTTCTGTTGCCTGTTTTCTATGCCATGGATGTCTTGGCTCAGTGTTGACTTGCAAAACACGCGCGTTCGCCAGCTCGTTAAGCCGATCTCCGGGCCCGGAGAGTCATCTGCTCTCGCGCATGCGTATCTGCCTCCTCCATGCAAGAACATACATACGTCCATCATTGCGAAAGCGATCTTTTGACAGGTGGAAAGGCAAATATTTTCATTCTGTCGATTCGAGATAATAAATGCATGGCTAATGGCGCTGGCGTATGCCTTTATCTTGTGTCCCCTGGAGCGGGTGGTTGGCGGGTGCTCTGGTGTGGTGTGCTCCTTCGTTCCTATCGAACATTTTTTCTATCATCCTTGTCTCTCCTCGTTCTTTTTGTGTTTTGTTACTCTCTTGGAACACATCTGTTCTTCGGCACATGTATGACTTTATTGTGTTGCAAGTGCCGTAAGACTCTTACTAAAACTAAAACTATCCCCTGGCTAGATTTTCATTTACGAGTGAGAGAGAGAGAGAGAGAGAGAGAGAGAGAGAGAGAGAGAGAGAGAGAGACAGACAGACAGACAGACAGACAGACAGACAGACAGACAGACAGACAGACAGACTGAGAGAGAGAGAGAGAGAGAAAGAGAGAGTGGGGGGGGCTCTCTCCTGGTTGAGATAGCAACAGAACAGTTAGACCTCTGGTTACCTCGCTACTTTAGAATTGCAAAGCTCTATTTGACATTTTTTGGCCGTTTTGAGTTACTAAGACCATGAGGTCAGAGTCGTTATCAAGATACTGAAAGAATTAATTTCAGACGAAAAAGCTCTTCAAAACAGCGAAGAAACACTGCTGATGACAATCATCATCATCATCATCATCATCATCATCATCATCATCATCATCATCATCATGATCCAGTGCCAGACCTGCGACAGGTATCGGCGATCATGGTTTTCCATTCATTCCTTAGCTCGGATGCTCTAAAAAAATAAAAGCCATGTTTCCCTGATCTATCCCTGTTACCCATTTGTTTAGGTTCCCCAAGTATGTTGTTCTGGACCTTCCCCTGCCTCGTTGCACTCGATTTCTGATGAGAATACAGGCAGAGAACCCAGGCATATCTACTGCGATGTTTGATTTGTTAAAGTTACGTGGTTTTTATTTTGTTTTGTTTAAATTGTTGGGTTTTGTTGTTGTTGTTGTTGTTGGGTTGTTGTTGTTGTTGGGTTGTTGTTGTTGGGTTGTTGTTGTTGGGTTGTTGTTGTTGGGTGGGGTTTTTTTTTAGGGGGGGGGGGGTATTACTAAAATAGTACGATGCTGGCTTTTAAAACCCAAGAAAAAAACCGTTGAAGTTTATTGGATCAAGAAAAAAGTCCCCTCTTCCCTTGATCTTTGACAGGTTTATCAGTAACAATCAGCAGCAAGTTTGAAATGAGAAAATGAATGAACAAACAGAGACATGAGGATCAGAGCTGATTCATTTTAGAAAAATAAAACCCAATCATGTTGTATATACATAAATATAGTATATATTATATATTTATGCATTCCAAAATGAAGCAGTGATTCGTCAAAAGCTAAATTAAACGAAAATAGCCAATTGGGACAAAAGCTAGATCTATTTTTACATCGGAAATGTTGATTAATTTGAGCATCAGAGAGGAGAGATGGGACAAGGAGCGATGTAGATTTAATCACATGGGGAATCACCAGTCTGGAATCGTTTCCGCTCCTACATTCCTCTCCATCTCTTTTGTTGTTGTTTTTTTTGTGGGTGGGGTTGTTGTTTTTGCAAGTGTTTTGCGGTGCTCCCAGCTGCATAAGGTCATATGAACGCGCAGGACACACCAAACATTTTCAGTTTGTAGGAAATTTTGAATTTTGCCTGGGTGTCGGTCGGAAGCCTACTGTTATCGATTTTGGACCACCGTCGCAACCCAGATTCGAATCTGGGACCTTTGAATGAGAGGCGAACACCTTAACCTCCAGAGAGAGAGAGATAGAGAGAAAGAGAGAGGGAGAGAGAGAGAGAGAGAGAAAGAGAGAGAGAGAGAGGGAGAGAGAGATGGGTAGATAGATAGATAGATAGATAGATAGATAGATAGATAGATAGATAGATAGATAGATAGATAGATAGATACTTATATACTTATATAATATATACACACACACTCACGTCATGTTCACAAATACTTGCGCATGCGTGCATAATTATTCAAATAGCCAAAAGTTGTATAATTTAGCTTCAACTTTTTCGAAGATAACAGTTCACTTATCAGTTCACTTTTCAACGAGGAATCTGGACAAATCTCTTTTGAGATAAATAACTTTTTTAGCTGACGAATTTATGGTAATTTTTGAGCTGCCGAACCCAGAAGTTGAAAGAAAAACTTCGCACATTTCTTATCTGGTAGGTTTCTGCTCTGAATCCACGTCATACGAATATATCATCATGCCTGTAGCTGATAACGGAGGGAATCTTTTCCTTATCACCGCCGGATTGTTCATGCAGTTTACCCAAATTCCATCCATTTTAATAAGCTTTTTATTCCGTTCTTTTGGACCAATGTATTGTGTCATTTAAAGATAGGTTAGGGAGTTGTCTCTTCAGGAGAGAGGTGGAGAGGGGGAGGGAGAGGGAGAGGGGAGGGAGAGGGAGATTTGTGGTAGATTTTTTTTTTT
>NW_004797414.1:931305-934076 GCF_000002075.1 Aplysia californica
GAGGAGGAGAAAAGAGAGGGGGAACAGGGGAGTGGGGGATTGTTCTTGTCTAAAATGATTAGAATGAGGGGGGAAAGGTGAAGGCGGAATAGGGGAGGGGGGGAGGGGAAACGAGTGTTCCCTGTAGAATTCCTACACATGTTGACTAGACAGCTTACCAATTAGGGTAAAATAACTTTTAACATGTATGTGTTTTTTACACCCTGTTCGACAGACTTTAGATCGTGAAGAAGGTGGGGTTCTGTTGCTTCCTGTCAGGGCCAATCCGGGCTGAGAGTGACACATACAACAACCCCAGGACAAATACCGAGATACTTGGTACACATTTCTCCCCATTTGAGAATTGAAGAGGAATATTTTCAAGCAAATCAATATAAAAAGAAGACGATTAGACATGTTACACCATTGCAAGCAATGTTGGTAAATTGACTATCAAAGTCCCCATTACTGTTGGGTGGGCAGGAGGGGGTGAAAAAAATCCGTGTCCTAACCGAGGCTCGAACCTGGACTTTCTGCTTCGGAGACGAGCGCACTAACCGCTCCGCCACGCACAATTGAAGAGAAACATTTTCAAATAAAAAGAAGACAATTAAACATCTCACACCATTGCAGGCAATGTTGGTAAACTTACTATCAAAACTGCAAGAGGCGAGGTCTTTTGAGAACATCACAAAACTGATGACGTATAAAGCTTCCGCTAAAGAGGGTCTTGTGTTTCGGCTTCTGTACAACCATATGTGAGGCAGCGTGGTGGAATCAGGCTCTCGTCAAAATAATCAAAGTGAAGAAACTGGCATTTTTCTGCAGGTTTGTAAATTTTTATCAAATTTATGTTTTTTGGCACACCTTTCATGCCATTAAAGAACTCATTTCTGTGTGGATTTTTCTGAAAAGCGTTGATTAAAAGCACAAAAATGTAAATTTTCAGTTACCACGGACTCTTAAGCTAAGGAAATAACTAATCTTTGACAGCCATTTTCTCACTAGTTTTACCTCTGGAAACAGAGACCCCCACCTCCTTCTTTGGCAAATATCTCGACTTGTATTCAAGATAAATGGATATTTTTTTCACCTTTAAGATGATAACAATAACTCTACATGCCCAAAAATTGACGAGAGCCTGATTCCACCACGCCGCCTCTCATTTTTACTGATTTGCTACTCGAGTATAGATCTATTCCATCTAAAAATGTTGTTGTTTTTTTAAAGTAAAGTTGTTCCTGCATCCGATCCGGACTTTTCGAATTGCCTTGTTAGTGAGACAACTTCCTGGGCCTTCGGCATATTGTGGTAGGGTGGCCAGTTCCTGTCCACGCCGCCTTTACTTCCCCAACTCGAAGTCAGGTACCCATTACTGCTGGGTGGGCAGGAGGGGGCGAAAAAAATCTGTGTTCGAACCGAGGCTCGAACCCGGACTTTCCGCTTCAGAGACGAGCGCACTAAGCGCTCCGCCACCGCACCCTCCCAAAGATGTGCGATCTATTAATACCAACAAAAAACAACACCCCAAGACAGTGCGTTGTAAAACTAACTTGTAAAACTAAAGAAAAATAATTATAATGGAGGTAGGGCTTTATCGACAGCTGCTCCCATGTTGTGGAATTCCCCTATCCCCCCCCCTTTTTTTTAACCCTCACTGCTTTTAAGAGAGGCACCTACTTTGACCGCTTTTCCTTCATTTAAAAAAGCACAATTAATTATGCTTAACCCTACCCGTACGCCCTCTGGGGTTATTTTGTAGCCCAGTGGTTGTATTCTTCACATTTTAGAATACTTCTAGTACGAAGATCTCTATGAAACTTTCTTTATTTCTAAAAAAAATTCCTTTGACAGACTGCTATGCAAAGCGTACGGATGGGATTAACGAGCAAATTTCTTTTTTGGAAAGTGTTGGCACAGAGTTCCCCAGGTCGTATGGATACGATAGTAAAACACGACGTAAGGATAGGGATAAGTGGTGGCACAGAGTTCCCCACGTCGTATGGATACGATAGTACAACACGACGTATGGATAGGGTTAAGTGGTGGCACAGAGTTCCTTACGTCGCATGGATACGATAGTAAAACACCACGTACGGGTAGGGTTAAGTGGTGGCACAGAGTTCCCCACGTCGTATGGATACGATAGTAAAACACGACGTACGGATAGGGTTAAATCCCATTGTACTAACTAGTTTCATTGTTTTGCTTCCAATTGCAATTATGATCGGTAACCACAGTAAATATCTTCTTGTGTGTGTGTTCTTTGTCACATTATTTTTACTGTTATCATAATATTATTATAATTCATTATCATTATTATCATTAATATTAGTGGCGTAGGTAGCCTAGTGGTTAGGCTGCCGGACCTGAAATCGTGAGATTGCTGGTTCGTGGGTTCGAGCCTCAATTCAGTCCGACTTTGTGCAATTGTGGAAAGTTGCTCTACACAAATTTCCCATTTGGCTCGGTCCATCGGGGGTTGGACGTTAAACCCAAAGGTCCCGCCCTCTTCAATAACCTACTAGTGTTGAAAGGGGCGTTAAACCTATACCATTTTTATCCTTATCATTATTTCTGAATCCTTTATTAGCATATTAGTAACAAACTGCTAATGAGAGACCAATTTTCAACCACTCCTTTTTTCTTCGTGACCTTCAACAGGCTTACAATTGATGATTTACTGATTGATTTTCTCTCTCTCTCTCTTTCTCTCTTTCTCTCTTTCTCTCTCTCTCTCTCTCTGTCTGTCTCTCTCTCTCTCTCTGTCTCTCTTTCTCTCTCTCTCTCTC
>NW_004797414.1:934709-937380 GCF_000002075.1 Aplysia californica
GGGGGGTTTCAGTGAGTTACTAAGACCATGAGATCAAAAACCAAATTAATGTTCGATCTGCTCATCAAAATGGTCAGATAATTCGGAGTCGTTGTCAAGATATTCAAAGAATTGCATTAGAAAAGGCTTGACATGTTATGAAACTCAAAATATTAATTGACAACAAATCGCTTCTTTTTTTTTTTTAAGAAAAAGATACTGAACAGACAGAACTTAATAATTCTGAGGTAGCGTTATTTCCATTGAGCACCAGGGGGGGGCCTGCTCTATTCCACAACAACCCCATTCGGGTTGGGAGTGGGTGGGGGGTGTTGCAGTTTTCTAACACGATAGGCCAACTTTGCAGTTGTTTCCAGTGAGATGTTCACTTGTCATGAGCGTCCAGGAACTAAGCTTACTTTTACTTACAGTTCATCCTCTGTTGCCGTTGGATGTCGAGGGGAGATGCAGTTTTCTCTGGTAGTCAAGTTTGCTGCTCTTTCAGTTTAGATGTTGTGAGCTCAGACATACGATATCTATTCTATATTTGGCAACTTGGAAACACATGTGTCACTTTTCCCATTAAATTACGACAGCTACAAGGTTGAAAGTTGGCAAGTACCTGCGAAAAGATAGATAGGTCCCATTGACGGAGCCCGAATTTTTATTCATTCTTTTTCTGAATTTAGAAAAAAAATATTTGACAAAAAGTTCCCGTCCTTCTTTGTTGGCCTTTGCGATTATTCCACTGAGAAACGAAACAAATCCTCGAAGCTCTGTCCTGCACAACGGAACTGCCGGCGGTGATATTTCGCGAGGCGCATTTTGTTTTGAGAGTATAGATCTAGATCTAAACCGTATTTTTTTTCAAGAGAATTCTTCTTTGGTTTAGCATATGAGTGAGTTGTGACCTTGCCTGCCGTATACGTATGAATTTCAGACAAATATTTACTGGATTAAACAGCAATCAGACAAAAAGAGTGGGGATGGCTCAGCTGTACAGATATGCAGAAAACGTTTCGAAGCAAATCTGAGGACGAAATGGGCCATCCCATCCAAAATAAGATATACCTTTCTGTCTGGGCTATTCCTACGCAAATGTATTTACAAATGGTCGCTTTTGAGCTCAAGGGGGCTATCTCGAAAAAATACATTTTTTGAGAAAATGGAAGGCAAAGTTTTTGAACCTTGTTAAGTTTCTTTAAAAGAAAAGGAGAGTTTTTCTCTAAAACCAAACAAATATACACACCCATGAAACCAAACTTATCCTACAGGTAGGGCAATGCCCATTTTTGGGGTAGGTCAAATTTCTGGAAACCCCCTGGGTTAGCTCGCTTGTCCTTAAAAGTGACCACATGTTCAATCCCCTGTACAGTGGGCTAACCCACCAAGCCTGTCAACTCTTTATCATTGGGTTAAGTGGTCTAGCCATACGTTTTAAGCTTTTTCTACCGAACAGATTGGTCATATTATCTGGAACTTTACTCAAGTGAAAACTGATACAATTTAGAACAACCTGATTAAAAACTAACCTGGTCTATAAATATGGCAGTCTTTGGGGACATTTGCAACTGGGACATGGCGACATGCATTGAACTCTTCACTTGAAGTATTGGCCAATTTTTGGGTTAGTCCATTGAAAAACTTTCAAAAGTCTGCAGATTCTTTAAAAGACAAATTTGAAGTGTGCTGACAACATGAGTTACTTTTCAGATTTAGGCCTTAAGGAAATAGATATATCACGCTTATTGGTGAAGTTTTTATAGTTTTTAAGTATGAAATAATAAAAGACAGGTTATAGTTAAAGAATATGGCATCAATTGAAAATCTACAAGTTTGACCCTAATGTCGATTTTTGGCCAATATCCCCATTTGTGGTTTGCGAGAATTAACTCATTTTATCAGCATGCCTCAGAAATAGAGTTTTCTCTATAACCAAACAAATATACACAGCAATGAAACCAATCTTCTCCTATAGAAAGGACAATGGCCACTTTAGGTGCAGGTCAAGATTTCTGGAAACCCCTGAAATCTGGTTTAGCCCTCTTGTGCTAACCTTAAAGACTCCAATTATTGAATGGAGTTAA
Source organism: Aplysia californica (assembly GCF_000002075.1). Taxonomy (NCBI): domain Eukaryota; kingdom Metazoa; phylum Mollusca; class Gastropoda; order Aplysiida; family Aplysiidae; genus Aplysia; species Aplysia californica. The sequence continues at coordinate 936,776 of NW_004797414.1, forward strand.
AAGTCTGACTCGCAAAGCGTGACGTCATTGGATTGACCAAATCTCAAAATATCATCAACTGTGACATTCTTTCTTTCTTTTTTTTTTTTTTTTTTTTTTTTTTTTTTTTTTTTTTTTTTTTTCTTTTTTTTCATTCCTTCTGTACGTAGGACAATGAAGACATAACGCCAGGATGTATTTCTGTTATTGCCAATTTTGTTCCGTGTCCGCTAAAGTTCAAACATGACGTACTACATACCCTTTCTGCTCACAGCCTACACTGAAATAACAAATGTGAGACGTTCTGATAAAATGAGTTACTTCTCACAATCCACAAATGGAGATATTGGCCACAAATCGACACTAATGTCAAATTTGTAGATTTTCCATTGATGTCATATTCTTTAAATATAACACGCCTTACATTATTTCATACTTATAAATTGTAAAAACTTCACCAACAAGCGTGATTTATCTATTTCCTTAAGGCTTGAATCTGAGAAGAAACTCTTTTTTTTTCAGCACAATTCGAAAATGAAGATTTTTGCAGCGTGAGTTTTAATACTCTAAGCACCCTCCTTTGAACTTGTCATTCAAATTTTATAATTTTTTTGTTTGTTTTTTGT
>NW_004797414.1:938214-942979 GCF_000002075.1 Aplysia californica
GAACTGCTGTATCCGGGGTGCCTTGATAGTCGAAGCAGACTTTGTGCTGTTGAAGCTAGAGAGGTGAGCAGAGTAAGTCTGATTCCCTGTAAGGACTTCTCTGTTGACATCCACCCCTTGGCGCTCAGACCTTATGCAGTTGCGAGCGCCGTAAAACGTCGACTAAAGCGAGCAAACCGATATTTTATCACCTGAATTTTAATGGACTTGTTCCTTTTGGCCCAACACCTTATATTTTGTGTCTGTTTAAAACACATTTTGGCTTGGATTTAACTGAATAGTGTTGATTAAAAGCACACACAAAAATGAAATTGTAAATTTGCAGTTTCGAAGGGCACAGAAGCTTTGGAATTCACCAAACTTTGGCCTCCATTTTCTCGCTAATTCTACTTCTAACACCAGGCGACACCCACCTTCTTCAATCTCAAATACCTCGACTTCTCTTCAAGATAAATGAGTAATTTGTTGGGTGTTTTCCGTCAAGAGCAAGAGAAATGCAAACACTTTCACCCTGGGTCTACGAAAGACAACTCCTTTTTTGTGAACCGCCATTTTGTAATCTCTAAGTTTTCAGCATCACAAACTTCCTTATAACACCACTCCCATTTAACCTACCAGCATAAACTAAACACCAAACTGAATAGAACTGAATTATCCAAGCAGTCAACATACAGTTTGATTATAGTTAAGATTAATGGGCTGAGATTTGGTAGATTTTTATCATTATGACTGTCAAAAAATATATTTTAAAAACTGTTAGATGCTGTGAGCCATGTGAACTGGCGTGCCGTAAACTAACGAAGAGTTCAGATGCTACCGATAACTTCTGTATGCCCAAAACATGACAAGCAGCTCATTCCACCACGGCGCAGCCAAACATCACGACATGCTCGTGGCTGGATCCTGTGGGTGGAACCTGTGAGTGGACCCTGTGGAGAACCCCGTGGGAGGAACCTACAACAAGTGTTTCCTCCTGTGATTTTCCGGTTGCTCATCCGCCGTTATCCTTCGTCCTTCAACAATCCGATTGTACTCCCAGAGAATGTTTTCGCAAGCATTTTTACGGCACTTGCAACACACTTAAGTCAGATAAGTACCGAAGATTACGGGTGATACACGAGAGTAACAAACACAAAACAGAAGGAGGAGAGAGAGAGATCTAGACGATGGTTGACAGGAAAAAAGGAGCAAACCACACCAGACCACCCGCCAACCACCCACTCCGGCACAATGACCAAACAAAAGCAGGGTAGCTTTTTACGCCACTTCCAAGGCACGTCGATGGTTCCCGAGTGTCGGACGCAGTTGAAAACGAAAGTTCTTGTCATGACAACCGACGACAAAATAAATATGACGTACTTGTTACAGACTGGAGCTCTTTATAAGCTTTATACAATGATCAGTTTTACTTTTTTTGTGTGTGTAAGTGTTTTACGGCGCTCGCAACCGCTTAAGGTCATATGAGCACGCAGAACACATTAAACATTCAACATTTTCAGTTTGTAGGAAATTTTGAATTTTGCCAGCGTGGCGGCCGAAGCCTACTTTTATCTTTAACATACGCAAATTGTAAACGGGACATCCAAGATTTTTGTCCGAGAAGGCTAGGTGTAGATCTTTCCTAGCAGAAGATAAGGGGTGTGACTGAAAGACAGCAGTAAGGAGGAGCCAAGGAGTAGCAGTAGAAAGGCTGCAGAAAGAGCCAGGAACCCAGAGGAGGGGGCAAAGGAGGTGAGGGAGTGAGGGCAGAAGGTAAAGACGAAAGTAGACGACAGAATATTGCTAGAGAGAAGGCATGGAGAACAGTTTAGAGAAGACAATTTTCCGTCGCTATCCGGATGCGAACCCGGGCTTATTGAATGAGAGACGAACACCGTAATCTATAGACCACGAGAGCTTTACTTTAAAATGATCTCATCCCTGATTTCCGAACAAAGCTACAACTAGCTGTTATCATCTGCTATGAAGTAGAAAGCGCTATTCCTTTAGACCCTAGCTGTTATATATTATCTAGACTTATCCAGTTCCGTTTCTCTCTCTCTCTCTCTCTCTCTCTCTCTCTCTCTCTCTCTCTCTCTCTCACTCTCTCTCTCTCTCACTCTCTCTCTCTTCCTCTCTCTCTCTCCCTCTTCCTCTCTCTCTCCCTCTCTCTCTTCCTCTCTCTGTCTCTCTTTTGCTCTCTCTTTCTTTCTCTCTCTCTTTCTCTCTCTCTCTCTCCTTCTCCCTCTCTCTTTCTCTCTCTCTCTCTCCTTCTCCCTCTCTCCTTCTCTCTCTCTGTCTCTCTTTTTTTTTTCCTTTTCTCTCTTTTTTTTAATAAAGAAGGAGTTTTAACACCCGTCCAAGCAATGTCAATCCTTGAGGAGGCTTGCCCCACTCTGTGCTCCTCTTCTCCTCTTCTCCTCTTCTCCTCTTCTCCTCTTCTCCTCTTCTCCTCTTCTCCTCTTCTCCTCTTCTCCTCTTCTCCTCATCTCCTCTTCTCCCAAACGTAACCGATTCTATGTTCAGATGTGCCCGTAAATGTATCGTAAAAATGGTGACGTTTAGAAGTCCCTGTGGGAGGTTGGCGGGTGCTCTGATGCGGTCTGCTTCTTCTCTCCTATCAAACATCTATCGCCCTGATCATTCTCTCCTCCTCCTTTTTGTGTATGCTACTGTCTTGTAACACACCCCTAATAGTCGGCACTTATATGACCTGATTGTGCCGTAAAACTCTTACCATAAAAAAGAAAAAGAAGTCCGCACACTACTCACAAGACCTTCAGAGACCTGACGCTACAAACTGTCTACCTAAATCGTAAATCGAACAACGAAGGAGTGACGACAAAATTATAGTGCGGTCAAAAATTCGTGGCGCGACTTATTGTCAAATATCTCCTCTACTATCGAACATAAACTCTCCAGCTTTTGCACAGTGATTTGTATCAATTTGTCTTAACAGATCAATATTTTTGTAAACACCTGTTAGCTCTATTCTAGAACTTTCCTTCATAAATACTAATAAAAAATCCCAGTGGGTGGTTTCTATTGGTTTTGAAAGGTTTACAGCTGGGACGATATCACTTTTAAAAGCAATTCCATTTCGTCATTTCTTTTTTTAATCGCGAGAATATCTTTATTGAACGCTTGTTTTGAGAACTTTTAGGGCAAAAAAGTGGTCACAATAAAATTTATTTTTTAAAACTAGTTTTGCCACTAAAAATAAAAAAGTGTCATTAGTGAGCTGTGACGTAGGCCATATGCGTATACAAAATGTGTGTGTGAGGAGCGGGAAGTGCTGTGAACAATTCTATTATCCGCGTGAAGGAGGTTTGTAATATTTTATATAAATTTATGAAGAAAGATTGTTTAACCTAGCCTCAATTGCTGTGGAAAAATAGGATTAAGTAAAGACAAATTGATAAAAACTGTTGGACAGAGTGTGGGTGACGTTGGTTCACCTGAATCAAGTATTTGAGGATAAATTGCGCCACGAGTTTTTGACCTCACTATAGATAAATTAACCGTGAACAGTTTCGCGCGCGGTGGGTTTAAATCATTGGAGAAGACATTGCTTGAATCACTCTGGCTAAATAGCTATTAGACTTTTCCAGAAGCGCAGCCAGCTACAAATTCTAAACATAGCTGACCCCAGAAATAATTTAATAGAGCAATTTTCCCGACAGACAAGAGTACAGTTGTGAGCACAAAGGCTTATACAACGCCTTCCCGTTTCCTCGTAGACATTCATTCCAAGCGATTTTTGCGGCGCACCCGCCCTAGTTTCAGTCCAGAAGTACCGAGATTGATCCAAATTGATCTCAGTAAACGCTTCCGTCATTTCAAGAAAATACAGTATATGCAGTTTTTTTAGTTTTATAGGACATCCAAAAGTCTTAAAGTTGTTACCGAGAACACAGCATTTTGTAAAATTAAGATAATAAGTAAGTTATTGTCAAAATTGTATCCTAAAAAATGTTATTGACTTGGGATATTCCCAAAGGAGATTGTTTTCTTGGCTACAATATTTCGTTGTTGTTCGTTTTTGTTGTTTATATTGGCTTTTTTGGGGCCTTCCTGTTAAATTATAAAAACTGCATATACTAGATTTTTTTTCAAAGTAATATCAGAACTGTGACAGACACTTAAACATAGCATGTTTTCATCGTCTTCTTTTCATTCTTTATGTGTGTCACAACGCGGTGGAATCAGGCGCTCGTCAATGTTGGGGCATTTGGAGTTATTGGTATCATCTTAGAGATTGTTTATTTGTGTTGCTTTCGATGAAAAAAAAATACCCATCTGGATCTGGATCTAACTGGAATAAAAGTCAAGATATCTGAGATGACCGATGAGGGGTCACCTGGTTTCAGTGATGAAATTAGCGAGAAAATGGTCGCCAAGGTTTGACAATTTCAATAGACTGAGTCCTTGAAAACTTTAAAAACAATACATATTTTGTGTCTTTAATCAGCGGTTTTCTGTGAAATTCACATGGAAATGTGTTTTTATATTGGCGCGAAAGGTGTTGATCCAAAAAACGAAAATTTGTTAAAAATATCTGGTGGAAAAGTGCCTGTTTCTTCAATTTCCTTATTCTGACGAGCGCCTGATTTCACCACGATACCTCACATATTTGAACGCCAGTCCCCAAGCGTCGCTCAAGGATGGTACGTCTAGAGGTAGGATTAGCGTGACAAAAACAACATAATAGGTCTCCTGTTCTGCGATTACTTTCTCTCTCTCTCTCTCTCTCTCTCTCTCTCTCTCTCTCTCTCTCTCTCTCTAT
>NW_004797414.1:945887-947710 GCF_000002075.1 Aplysia californica
AATAGACGTTATCTCTCTCTCTCTCTCTCTCTCTCTCTCTCTCACCCCGACCCTCTTTCTTTCTAAACTAAACACACCGTAACCCAAACTCCAAACCGTTTATCCAAACCACCCACTCCCTTCGCCCCAACTCATTTAACCACATCAGAGATCAAAACAGTGCAATAACATTGTCCAAATCTCCACACACTCTACAACAGGTCGTCTACCCCATCGCTGGGCGATCAAAGAATTAACCACTGCCCATCAAACACCTGTTTTATCGCCCGCTTTGTTGAACCTGTCCCAACACATCCCTAGCATTGGAAGGACTTCCCTCAGCACTTGAGAGGTGAAGCGAGACGTGCAGACGCTGCAACACTGCAGGGATCTGAGAGTTCACGATTGTCGGACTGTTGCGTCATTCGATCATCATCATCATCATCATCATCATCATCATCATCATCATCATCATCATCATCATCATCATCATCATCATCATCATCATCATCCGGTGCCTTACCGACTGGCGTGGACGATCATGGACCTCCACCTCACTCTGTCTTGCGTTGCAGCGATGGTGTCTGTTATTCTTGCTGCTCCCAGCCATGTTGTCGACTTGTCCAGTATCTTTTCCTTCTGTCTGCCTCTTCCTCTCTTTCCATCAAAATTGCCTGGTTTCAGAAATAAAATTCGCGAGAAAATGGCCTCCAAAGTTCGGTAGCTCCATTAGCTTGAGAGTCCTTTAAAACTGAACAATTACGTATTGTGTTTGGTCAATCCTTTGTCTATATTGATAATAACTCCCAGCTATTTAACCATTTTGATAGAGCATATAAAACATTTGTGAAGCGTGTAGACAAAATGAGTTCCTTCTCAGATTCAAGCCTTAAGGAAATAGATAAAGTTTGGTGAAGTTTTTACGTTTTATAAATATGAAATAATAAAAGACAGGTTATAGTTAAAGAATGTGGCATCAATTGAAAATCTACAAGTTTGACCCTAAAGTCGATTTTTGGCCAGTATCTCCATTTGTGGTTTGCCAGAAGTAACTCATTTTGTCAGTACGCCTCACATTTAGTTTCTGACCTCGTGGTCATAGTAAGTAAAAACGGGTAAACTTGTCAAATAGAACTGTCTAATTCTAAGGTAGTATAAAGACAATTTAGGCCAACATGTCGTAGAAATTAGGAAACGACAAATGCAGTTTTTGGGACACCTGAATAGACGTACAGGTCTTGAACATCTAGCTCTCACTGGTAAAATTGAAGGCAAACAAGGCAGGGGTAGGCCCAGAACAACCTAAGGGAACCTAAACAGATGGGTAACAGGGAAAGATCAGGAAAACGTAACTTTTTAAGAGCATCCGAGCAAAGGAATGAATGGAGAACCATGATCGCCGATGTCTGTCGCAGATCTGGCTCTGGATGATGATGTCGGATATTTTATAAAAATTATTCGATCGACTTAGGGGTTTATATGGCAATGTGGGTAGGTGGGGTGTGAAAAGTGGTCTGGTTCGTGTTCTGGGATCAAGAAGACGGAACAGAAATAGACGTTATCTCTCACGTTGTCTCAAGCACTATCACGTCATTCACCAGAAAGTTTTTAAGAAACTTGTTTTGTCCTGCCCACGTATGTATGTGATCGAAAAGTGATTGACCGCTGAGAGATTACGTCAAGGTTTGTCTTCTGTACTCTGTCTAGTTTCTCGTGTCGAAATCTGATTAATGTTGTGTGATTATCCGTTGATAGATAGATAGATAGATAGATAGATAGATAGATAGATAGATAGATAGATAGAAAGATAGATAGATAGATAGATAGATAGATAGATAGATAGA
>NW_004797414.1:947810-949392 GCF_000002075.1 Aplysia californica
CTTAGGGGTTTATATGGCAATGTGGGTAGGTGGGGTGTGAAAAGTGGTCTGGTTCGTGTTCTGGGATCAAGAAGACGGAACAGAAATAGACGTTATCTCTCACGTTGTCTCAAGCACTATCACGTCATTCACCAGAAAGTTTTTAAGAAACTTGTTTTGTCCTGCCCACGTATGTATGTGATCGAAAAGTGATTGACCGCTGAGAGATTACGTCAAGGTTTGTCTTCTGTACTCTGTCTAGTTTCTCGTGTCGAAATCTGATTAATGTTGTGTGATTATCCGTTGATAGATAGATAGATAGATAGATAGATAGATAGATAGATAGATAGATAGATGGAGTTGCGCACGTTAAAGATCCGTTTGTTGTTCAAAATCGATAAGAGTAGGCTTTGGCCGTCACCCGGGCAACAATTAAAAATGTCCTACCGATGGAAATTGTTTGGTGTGTCCCGCGCGCTCAAGTCCTTATGCAGTTGTGAGCGCCGTAAAACATTTACCAAAAAGAAAAAAGAAATGCGTCGCCGAACTGTGGGTTCTTTTCTTGTCCACGATTTGGGCGGAAAGAGTCCAAAAGTTGTTCTCTGACTCTGAGAAACGGCCAGCAGATCAGACGGACAGAAGTGATTGAGGCGTGCCTGAGAGCGGGGACTTTTCGGGGCAAAGTGGGGACCGATCACAGAGTTCCAGTACCGATCATGACACAAGATGTTCCCAAAGAAAGCGGCTCGCACCGCGGAATGACGTCTAGCGAACGTCCACCTTTTCCTACCTTCACTATGTTGGGGTTTGTTTATTTCCCTTGCTTTTGTTTCGTTGGATGTCAAGAGGATTGCTATTTTTTGTCAAGGGCTAGGGAGGGGTGGCTTCTTTTGTTGGTGTGTTGTTCTGCTGGAGGATTCCTCTGACTCCGGGGGGCTCTCGTGGTCTAGAGGTTAAGGTTTTCGCCTCTCATTCGATATGTCCCAGATTCGAATCCGGATAGAGAAGGAAAATTTTCTTCTCTAAAATTGTCTCCTTTCACCTCCCTTGTAGCTCTCTGTCAATGTCCTGTCGTCTGCTTTCATCCCCACTTTCTGCCCCACCCCTTACTTCCTTTGCCCCCTCCTCTGGGCTCCTGACTCTTTCCACAGTTTTTCTACTGCTTCTCCATTGCTCCTTCTTACTGCTGAGTTTCAGCCACACTCATGGTCTTCTGGTAGCGCGTAAAACATTCACCCGCCCCCCAAAAAAAATTACCTTTGACGTCTAGCGCTCTGATAGTTCAGTTGGTGTCGTGCTGGGCTACGTATGGTCCAGGTTTGAATCCCAGACTGAGCGCTCTGGAACTTTTGCTGTTTTATGTGGGGTTTTCAAGACTTCTAACCCATTTGGCTAGGTCCTAAAGGAGAAGGACGTTAAATTCGACCCCCCCCCGCCACTCAAAACTGCATAAGGTCATATGAGCGCCAGAAGATTAGAAGTGTTACAAGAGAGTAACAAACATAAAAAGAAGAAGGAGATATAAGGACGATAGATGTTTGACTGGAAAGAAGATGCAAACCACACCAAACCTCCTCCCCTATCCCTCCTCCCCTCCTCCCCT
>NW_004797414.1:953368-954598 GCF_000002075.1 Aplysia californica
CACAATCGTAGCTAGTTGGATGCCCAACATTTTTTCTTCTTACATTGTTATTCTATCTTCACTAATTAGAGAGGTATCTCATTTTTGTCCAAAAAAATTGATTTTTTAATTCTTGACACATTTTTCTAAACTCCTCTGAAGATTACAGATGTATCTTGATGACACTTGGCATACTTGTTGCCCTTAGGGGTGGTTACATTGCATTATCAACTTTTTTAAATATCTATCTTGGTTTTCATTTTATGATTTTAAAAATTTTGAAAATTGACCGTTTTCTGCATTTTTGACAAGTTTGCACGCTTCTTCCTGTAACTCCGAAACGAAATAAGATATCGAAAGATGCTGATTATATTTAACTTATATGCCTCTTGGGTACGTGTGTGCCAAAGGACAATAAAATCCATTGGTAAATTTCAGAGGAGTATGGATTTGAAAACATGATGTGAAAATCTAATACGGCGGCCATCTTGGATACGGGAAATGTTTCTTTTCATCGTAATACCTGTATCATGATGAAGTTGTATGCCAAATTTAAGGTTTCTAGGTCCAGGAGTAAAGGGGTTAGCTCGCTTGTGGGACCCCCCCCCCCTTAATGAGGCCCAAGTTGTGCGCTGAAAATCTTTCCTGTATTATTTTCAAGCATGACCCACTGTTTTCGTTTTAATAAGATTTTACGGCACTTGCAACACAATAAGGTCTTACAAGTGCCGAAGATTACAGGTGTTACGTGGATGGTTGACGAGTGCTCTGGTGTGGTTTGCTTCTTTTTCTTCTTATTAAACATCTATCGTCCTTATCTCCCCTTCTTCTTTTTTATGTTTGTTACTCTCTTGTAACACTTCAAATCTTCTTGAGCTCATGTGACCTTATGCAGTTGCGATCGCCGTAAAACCTCTACTGAAACTAAAACTAAAGAGGTGATACAAAAGCGTACCAAACACAAAAAAGAAGGACGAGTGATAAGGATGATAGAATGATGTTGTTTGATAAGAAAGAAGGAGCAGACCACTCCAGAGCGCCCGCCAGCCACCCACATGACCCACTCAACAAACCTCTGTGCGTATCTAGAGAGAGAAAACAACCAGAAGCCGTGTCGTAATGTTTCCGCGAATGTTGATTCAATTGGCGAGGTAGACACGACCAGAAAAAAGGAGCATAATTTGCACAAAGTTCACGTAATGAAAAACAAACAGACAGATAGATGTCAGGGTAACTCTTTGTGTGTGTGTG
>NW_004797414.1:957505-963302 GCF_000002075.1 Aplysia californica
CCTCCAACTTTTCGACTCTTAGGCTGGTTCACAGGTGAAAGAGCCAAGTAAAAAACTAGATAAGTCCATTTTCTGAAGAAAATTTTTTTTAAAATAAAGGGCGTATGTCTTTATCCTGCTTGCAACAGTATCTGTAGAAATTATGCCAGTGCAGTCTCTGAGAGATGAATAAACAATGTCATTGTCGTCTTTTTCCTGCGTGCTACAGCGCAGAGACACCTTCTCATAACACAACACTGCAGACGCCAGTCTACTTTCTCAACCCCAGAAATACAAAGTCCTATCTGCTCAGTACTTTGTTTTCAGATATTTGATGTTCAAAATTTTAAGTTTCAGAACACGTCAAGCTTTTTTTTAAATGCAATACTTTGAATATCTTGATAACGACTCCCGAATAATCTTACAATTTTGATAGAGCAGAAAGAACATTTGTTTGTTTGTAGAGTTTTTTATAATTATCTCATGGTCTTAAGAACTAAAAACGTCCAAAAATGTCTGATAGAACTTTGTAATTCTAAAGGAAGCGAAGTGTCTCCACCTTGCCTGTTAGAGACTACAAGACTTGGTGAGATCATACCACCACAGCAAACAAACAAACGGATATGCACAACTGTGAAGCAAGCTGACAAAATGAGTTACTTCTCCCAGTCCACGAATAGAGATATTGGACTAAAATCAACATAGGGGTCAAATTTGTAGATCCTTAACGGATGCCATTTTCTTCAAGTGTAACATTTCTTTTATCATTTCAAACAAATGCATTGTATAAACTCAACCAATAAATCTGACGTATCTATGTATATTGGGCTAAAGTCTGAGAAGTAACAGCACGCTTCACAATTAAAGAACATCACCACTGTGGAATCGAACTCGCCTTTTTCCTGCGTGCTACAGCGAAGAGACACCTTCCCATAACACAACACTGCAGACGCCAGTCTATTTTCTCAACCCAAGAAATACAAAGTCCTATCTGCTCAGTACTTTCTTCTGAGATATCGGACGTTAAAATCTGTAGTTTCACAACAGGTCAAGCTTTTTCGAATGCAGTACCTTTGAATATCTTGATAACTACTCCGAATATACTTGCGATTGTGATAGACCAGATAGAACATTTGTGAGGCAGCGTGGTGGAATCAGGCTTTCGTCAATGTTTGGGCATGTAGAGTTATTGATATCATCTTAAAGCTTGTTCACTTGTTTTTATTTGGATGAAAAAACTATCCATTTATCTCGAATACAAGTCGAGATATTTGCGAAAGAAGGAGGTGGGGGTAACCTGTTTTCAGAGGTTAAATTAGTGAGAAAATGGCCGTAAAAAGATTTGTTGTTTCATTAGCTTAAGAGACCGTGGTAACTGAAAAGTTACCTTTTTGTGCCTTTTATCAACGTTTCAGAAAAATCCACACAGAATGAGTTTTTTTTTAATTGGCATGAAAGGTGTTGAGCTAAAAAAAACAAAAATTTGATTAAAGTTCACAAACCTGCGGAAAAATGCAGTTTTCTTCACTTTAATTATTTTGACGAGAGCCTGATTCCACCACGCTGCCTCACATTTCGTTTCTGCTCTCATTTTGGCTGTTTTGAGTCTCTAAGACCATGGGGTCAGAAACCAAATGCTCTATCTGCTCTATCAAGACCATAAGATTATTATGAAAACTACTAGGTACTGAGCTGATAAAACGTTATAGTTTTGTGTTAGTGACCTCTAGGACTCTCTCTCTCTCTCTCTCTCTCTCTCTCTCTCTCTCTCTCTCTTTCTCTCTCCCTCTCTCTCTTTCTCTCTCTCTCTGTCTGTCTCTCTCTCTCTCTTTCTCTCTCCCTCTCTCTCTTTCTCTCTCTCTGTCTCTCTCTGTCTCTCTCTCTCTCTCTCTGTCTCTCTCTCTGTCTCTCTCTGTCTCTCTCTCTCTCTCTCTCTCTCTCTCTCTGTCTCTCTCTCTCTGTCTCTCTCTTTTTTCTCTCTCTCTCTCTCTCTTGATGCTTTTTCTTCTATTAAAATTAATCTTTTTGTAAAATATGATTTCTAGCTGTTCCATAGATCTGTTGTTTCTTTTGTTTGCTCCTTTGTTTTTGTTTTTGTTTTGTTTGTTAAAAAAAATACGTGACAGGCTACTTGTGGCGTGTTGCTGCAGATAATTATAAGATTTAAAAAACTGGTATCAAAGTGTCTGCCTTTACGATAATAAAGACATAGACAGCGAAAGATCTTGTCAATATGTTAGTGTTTTAGTGCCTATAAATGGCTGCTTGCACTGTATGCTTCCCAGGAAGTTGAGGATGTTTCAGAATGCTCTCAGGTCTGCTGGGGTAATAGTATAGATTGTGAAGTGCTTAGAGCTTGCTGTTGAGCGGGGATTTGCGCTATACAAATGCTATCTCTCTATCTATCATTATTATTATTATTGTTGTTATTATTATCATTATTATCATTTTTATTATTATTTTTTTATTATTAATATTATTATTATTATTATTATTACTATTATTATTATTATCATTATTATTATTATTATTATTATTGTTATTATTATTATCATTATTATCATTATTATTATTATTATTATTGTTATTATTATTATTATTATTATTATCATCATCATCATCATCTTCATCATCATCATTATCATTATTATTATTGATAGAGAGATAGTCTTGCGCTATACAAATGCTATCTATTTTTTTTTAAACAAATAAGTTGACACAGAAGCTTATACTGAGTATAAATTGAGTTAATTCAAATGAGGAGGAAAGTATGAGGATGTGTGGTTGGGGGGACAAATTGTCAGATGGAACTTTGTATTTCTGAGGTAGAACATCTGGTATCTGACCCCAACACAGCCGGAAATGTCAGAAGACTTTCTGTAATTTGTCGCTTTTAAGAACAAGCGGGCTAACCCAGATTTCAGGGGTTTCCAGAAATCTTGACCTGCAACAAAAGTGGGCATTGCCCTACCTATAGGAGAAGTTTGGTTTCAATGGTATGTATATTTGTTTGGTTATAGAGAAAGCCCTCCCTATCTTTTAAAGAAGCTGAACAAGGGGCAAAAATTTACTTTCGATTTTCTCAAAACAGCATTTTTCGGGATAGACCCCTTGTGATTCAAAGCGACCATTTCTAAAGTAGCGACATGGCCGCCATCACGCTGACGTCACACATAACGAAGGTCAAGGTTACGGTGGGTTGTGCGGGGAAACGTTTGGGCGTCATCGTGTGTCTTGTGTCTTGTGTCTTGTGTCTTGTCTGACGTAATCACCTACGTCTGTGCCAGTGTTCGGCAACATCATTTAAGTTTTGCTAACGTCTACTTTTACCAAATTGCGCTACCCTAGAATCAATATAAAGACCTATCTGACATTTTTGGTCGTTTTGAGGTACTATAAGACCACGAGGTCAGAAACCAAATGTTCTATCTGCTCTATCAAAATCGTATAATAATTCGGAGTCGTGATCAAGATATTCAGAGAAGTTCATTCGATAAAGCTTGGAAGTCAAAATCTCTCAAGCCTAATTTCTTTTTTAAAATTCCTCACTGAGCAGATATAACTTTGTGATGCGAGGGTAGCGATTTAATAACATGCTGGTTGTTTTGTTCTGTCAACTTACACAACACACGCCGTGTTTCCAAGCTGGCCGCTAAAGACCGCCGTCACAGCTTTGGAAATTCCCTCAGCCAGCAAAAAGAAAACAACAATATTTATATTATGGTGAACAAGTTGGGGATATTGGCCAAGCTGGCAAGCACCCCTCTGCACTGACACCAGACCTCCTGGGAAGCTGTATGATTGGTCGCTTTTAAAGACAAGCGGGCTAATCCAAATTCCGGGGATTCAAACCAGAAATCTTAACCAACACCAATAGTGGGCATTGCCCTACCTATAGGAGAAATTTGTTTCATTGGTGTGTATATTTGTTTGGTTATAGAGAAAGCCCTCCCTATCTTTTAAAGAAGCTGAACAAGGGGCAAAATCTTTACTTTCTTTTTTCTCAGAACAGCTTTTTTCAGGATAGCCCCCTTGTGCTTAAAAGCGACTTATTGTGAGAGACACGTCACTGTTTACGAAGTACATTACATAACAGCAGAAATTGTCTAAGAGGGCGACTTAATGTCTTGAAGAATAGGGGCGCTTTCTATTTTATTGTTCATTGCGAGTGTTCGAGATTCAGTCTTGTAAAACTATAATAAAAACATCGTTTAGGACATTTCATCATCTCCCAATGTAAATGGGGGGGGTCGGTTGTATTCTCTTTTATCTATTTTTTTGTCTTTGTTTTCAGTTTATTTTAATAATTCCAAACACAGAAGAAAAAATAAAACAGTTTTCTTCGAACTTGCAACTTCGCTCTGAGTTTGAATTTGAGTAAAGAGAAGCACATGGACACTTTAAAAAGTCAGAAAGTGTTAGGGGGGGGGGAGCAAGGCAAGACTGTCTAGACAAAAAAAAACATAGAGTGGAAGAAAAGAAGTAGGACTAATCTACCAGTGGCTCCCTCCAACCTTCACCTCTTGCTCTATCTAATCCAACCACATAACGTGGCTCTTTCTAATCCAACCTCTGATCAGCCGCTTGCAAAAGTCTGTAAGTGAGGTGTTTCTGAAAATCTCCCCTCAAAGTCAGCGGACCGTCGAAATCCCAATAGCTCAACAGTACACGAAGACAAACGATTAGAATAGCGTCTTTATTTTTTAAACGGAAATAATTCCAGAAAGATTAAAAGCCCTGCTCAAGGACACACGCAACAAAAGATTGGAAAAGAGGCGTCAAAACAAAACTAAAACCACCCAAAAAATACGCCAAAAAAACCTCAAAGAACCTTGGAAAATAGTAAGGGATTAACATTTCGTTGGTGATTTTGATGGCGGCCTGGCCCTGTACTTGGCTGTCTGGGGTTGTTGTTGTCCCAGCCTGTACTTGGCTGTTTGGGGTTGTTGTTGTTGTCCCAGCCTGTACTTGGCTGTTTGGGGTTGTTGTTGTTGTCCCAGCCTGTACTTGGCTGTTTGGGGTTGTTGTTTTTTGTTTTGTTTATTCCTTCCACTTTTATGATGTCTTCTCTTTTTCTTCTCAAGGTTTGTACTTGGGGTATTTTTTATTTGGTAAAATTAACAAGAAAATGGAAGCCAAACTTTGTTCATTTCCGATCTATCTATCTATCTATCTATCTATCTATCTATCTATCTATCTATCTATCTATCTATCTATCTATCTATCTATCTATCTTTCTATCTATCTATCAACACATGGCTATCATAATGCTTCCTTCGATCCTGATCAGAACAGACTAACAAGAACGAGAAAATTTGCGAAATGCTCATCCAGGATCTTGCCGATAACCCAACTGTGAGACCTATTGAAGACATAATTGCCAGATAGATTTTTCTAATGTGAGGCATCGTGGTGAAAGCAGGCGATCGTCAAAATGCTGAAGTTAAAGAAACCTGCATTGTTCTGCAAGTTTCGCAATTTTTATCGATTTTTTTTTTTTTTTTTTTTTTGGGTCTTAACATCTTTTATGTCCATTGAAACACACATTTCTGAGCGGCTTTTACAATGATTAAAGGGACAAAAACTGTAAATTTTCAAAGACTCTCAAGCTATAGAAGTCACCAAACGTTGGCAGCCATTTTCTCATTAATTTTACCTCTCAACCCGGTGACCCCACCCTCCTTCAATCACAAAATATCTCGGCTTCTATTCGAGATAAAACGACATTTCTTTCATTCAAAACAAGGCAAATGAATGGGCTCTAGGATGATACCAGTTAATCCAAATTTTTGTTTAAAAATTTATTTTTTTTTAATTT
>NW_004797414.1:964795-965823 GCF_000002075.1 Aplysia californica
CCCCCCCACCCTCTACGTCTGGTTGCCCAATCTGGGACGCTGAATGTTGAGAGCAAGAACATCACGTAATGCAGCGTGGTGAAATCAGGCACTCGTCAAAAGAATGAAACTGAAAAAAAACTAGCATTTTCCCACACATTTGGGAATTTTTATTGAATTTTTAGTTGTTTTTTTTTTGCTCAACATCTTCCATGCCCATTAAAAAACACATTCTTGTGTGGATATCACTGAAAAATATTGATTAAAGGCACAAAACGTGTAACTTTTCTGTTTGCATGGACTCTAAAGCTAAGGAAATAACTAAACTTTGGCAGCCATATTCCACTAATTTTACCTCTGAAATCAGGCGATTTCAATCTCCTTCAATCGCAAATATCTCGACTTGTATTCAAGATAACTGGATATTTTTTCCATCTTTTAGTAAGAGTTTTACGGCACTTGCAACACAATAAGGTCATAGAAGTGCCGAATATTAGAGGTGTTACAAGAGAGTAACAAAGACAAAAAAGCAGGAGGGGAGATAAGGACGATAGATGTTTGGTAGGAAAGAAGAAGCAAACCACACCAGAGCACCCGCCAAACCCCCGCTTTTTTTTCATTGTCGGAAGCAAGACAAATGAACAAGCTTTAAGATGCTACCAATGACTTCTTCTTCTTCTTCTATCCCGTGGTTGGGGCAACCGTGGGGGCACCACTGCATTTGAAAACCAACTTTCGCCCTCTATTTTAGTCCTCTGCTTTCCTCAGATTGTCACCCATCGTCAGTCCTGTTCACTCTGTAATGTTGTCCTCCCATCTCCTTCTCTGTCTTCCTCTCTTTCTCTTTCCTTGTACGGTTCCTTGCAGGATGACATGACCAAAAAGTGACGAGTGCCTGATTTCACCACGTTTTGACACACCGACGACGTCCCACAGACGAGAGTGAGTACCTTTTGAGACTCACGTGGAGACGTCTAGACAGTCTTGGGAGGAACTCTTCCAGATTGCATAGAAGTGTGTGTGTGTGTGTGTGTGTGTGTGTGTGTGTG
>NW_004797414.1:967297-969004 GCF_000002075.1 Aplysia californica
CCCACCCCCCAAAAAAGACGTCGGCCTGAGCGAGAGACTTCTGGCTTGTGATCAGCTCAATTTGACCCTGATGAATTAAACACTAATTAAAATTTCACGCACTTTAATAATCCGGCACCCTTTTTAAGAGTCATATCTTCAGGCGAGAGGTTCTGCTTCGCCTTCAGGGCACAGAAATTGGGAAATATCTTGAGATTTTTCGTCAATCCTTGTTTTGTTCGTGTTTATTTTTACTTTGCTTGGTTAGCCAGCGCCAGGTTTTTGTTTTTTGTTTTTGTTTCCCACTTTTGAAATGGTTTTGTCTTTAATATTCATAAATCGCAACGAGCCATATGAAAATAACAAGACAGATCCTGCCTTCAGGAAATGAGATCACGTGACGTTGAGCACTTTAGTTTTGCCCCGTGTTCTGTCTCGCACGCATTCCGACTTGGCGTCTGTTCTCATCCGGCTATACCCACTCTTTTTTTTTCTTCATTTTTTCCAAGGGTTTTGTTTTGGGGGGGGGGGGGGGTTTAGGGTGGGGTGTTTTTGTTGCTTGTATTATACTAGATCTGTATATTAGTAAGCTGGTTTGTTTAATGTGTTTAATTTCTCTTTTTCTTAATTAATGTAGGTGTTTTTAAAGCTTCCTTAGACACTATTTGGGTCATTTAGAAGACGTGCTTAGACCCTGCCCGTCACGCCCGACTGGAGGTATACAAATATACATCACCCCAGCAGAAAGATGAACATCCAAAATATAAATGATATAAATGTCTCCCCACTCAGGAGTCAAACTCGGGACTAGGGGCTCTCGTGGCCTAGAGGTTAGAGCTTTCGTCTCACATTCAAAGTTTTCGGGTTCGAATCCTGGTAGAGACCGAAAATATTTTCTATTTAAAATTGTGACTTATTGTCTCCTTTCACCTCCTTTCCTGCTCTTTTGCAATGTTCTGTCGTCAGCTTTCGTCTCCTCTTTCTGCCCCCACGCCCTCACCCCCTTTTCCCCCTCCTCTGGGCTCCTGACTCTTTCTGCAGCCTTTCTACTACTACTCCTTGGCTCCTTCTTACTGCTGTCTTTCTGCCACACCCTTGATCTTCAGACCTTACGCAGTTGCGAGCGCCGTAAAACACGTAACACCCCCCCCACCCCATAAAACAAGCACACAAAAAACCTCGAGACTCCTGCGTGCGTCAGTAAATCCCCTTAACACTATACCAAAGACACTGATATCGGTGAGGTAAACCACGGCTTCGAAATTGGAACCCCCCCCCCAAAAAAAACACAAAAAAAACAAATGGTTGCCAGGAGTAAGATACTCAAAACAAAGAGCCGACAAAATGGTTAACACGGCGCTTATAATATTATGACCTTATGTAGTTGTGAGAGCCGTGAAGACTTACTAAATCCTTTTTAAAAATGGTTAACAGTCATTTCCCAGAAGATATTTCAAAACTCTTGTTTTATGAATATTGCTTCGTTTTTATGTTACATCAATACACAAATGGCACATCAGTTCCCCCACGTCCCCTGTTTCGCTAATTTAGACACTTCAGGTAGGGGGGACAATCCTCTTCTCTGACGTCTAAAGTGACCTGAGTTGTTGAGTAGCTGTCGTGTTGATTTTGGAGGTTCCTTATTGCTTTAAGTTGAATATAATATTTGTGTAATCACACGTTTTGTTATATTGTCTTGTGTACGTCCGCGTGTGTGTGTGTGTGTGT
>NW_004797414.1:970006-978494 GCF_000002075.1 Aplysia californica
ATACACACACAAACACAAACAGTAGAGAAATCTGAAAATCCGTTAACTTCTTCTTAACAAAATCTTCTTTTTTTTTAAAGGCTAACACTTTGAAAATCTGATTTGAGAATCCAGATTTCTTGGCTTTGCTGCCTGTCCGTGATCCTGTTGCCCATCGAAAAATAAAAATGAATTAATGATTAAGCTTCCGAACCGTACATAATTGCCCCACCAATATTTGTTGGGGGGGGGGGTCGAAAAAAAATTCAGGGCTCTCTTTACAAATGATTGATTAGATTAATTTAACTAATAACCAAAATAATATTCAATTAACTTTTTAAATCTCATGAAGCAAGGATAAAAACGTCCTTTTTTCCCGTCCGTTCTCAACAATGATGATGCGTTGGCGGAGCGGTTAGTGCGCTCGTCTCCGAAGCGGAAAGTCCGGGTTCGAGCCTCGGTTAGGACACGGATTTTTTTCTCCCCCTCCTTCCCACCCAGTTGTAATGGGTACCTGACTTCGAGTTGTGGCAGTAAAGGCGGCGTGGAAAGGAACTGGCCACCCTACCACAATATGCCGAAGGCCCAGGAAGTTGTCTCACTGACAAGGCGATCTCCAATGTCTGGATTCGATGTGGGAACAACTTTATTTTTTATCAATAGAAATGGTCGCTTTTAAGCACAAGGGGGCTATCCCGAAAAATACTTTTTGGAGAAAATTGAAGGTAAAGTTTTTGGCCCTTGTTCAGTTTCTTTAAAAGACCTGGAGAGTTTTCTCTATAACCAAACAAATATATACCCCAATGAAACCAAACTTCTCCTATAGGTAGGATAATGCCCACTTTTGGTGTAGTTCAAAATTTCTGGAAACTCCCGAAATCTAGGATAGCCCGCGTGTCCTTAAAAGCGACCAAATGGTCTTAAGGCTTGATTTTGAGAATGGGATTTAAACTGAAGCAAAGAGAGAAGGCCTTTTCTGGTGTTTGTGTTGGCGTGTTGGCTCAAAAACAGCAGGATGTGACGTAATGTAGAAGGATATCCAGTGTCACTGAGGTCAAAGGTGTTGAACTCATAGATTTATATGTAGTAGCGAAGACTGTTAATTCAGACGCACTTCATGTCCAATATCAAATACAGACAAATAGAGTCCAAAAGAGTCAAAGTTCCCCTCTGTCTCATTCTCTCTTTTCATCATTTTCTCTCTTGGCCTATCTCTCTGTCTCTGTCTCTCCCTGTCTCTCTCTGACTCTCTCTGTCTCTCTGTCTCTCTATCTGTGTGTGTGTGTGTGTGTGTGTGTGTGTGTGTATGTGTGTTTGTGTGTGTGTGTCCGTGTGTATGTGTTTCTCTCTCTCTCATTCTCTCTCTCTTTCTCTCTCTCTCTCTCACTCACACACTCTCTCATACACACACACACACACACACACACATACACACACACACATACAGAGAGAGAGAGAGAGAGTCAGAGAGAGAGAGAGAGAGAGAGAGAGAGGGGGGGGTTGACAAATACACACCCTACATAAACGCACTTTTAAAAACGCTCCTTCTTTCCTATCAAACTCCTAGCTTCCTTATGTCTAGCCCATCCTGTCTTTTCAAGTTACTCTCTGGCTAGTAACACGTAGACTCTTCGGCACTTATATGACCTATTTCTGTTGCAAGTTTCGTTTGTAGGACTCTTACTTAAACTAAAAATGGCACACACCCACTCGTATCCACACCCCAAAAATAAATAACAGACGCACTCCTAACCCGCACAAGTTGGAAAACCGTCACTTCCACTCTTTACCACAACATCTACCCCTTCCCCCTCCCTCCCCACACACACTCGCACGCACACACACACACACACACACACACACACACACACACACACACACACACGCAAACACACACACACACACGCACACACTCATTCAAACACACACACACACACACACCCTCCTTCCCTCCACACACTGTCTGTCACAAGACATTACCACTGTCTCAAAATCGCCTTCGAGATTCTTTTCCCGCCTTCAACCCTTCCCCCCCCCCCCCCCCCTTCCCCATTTTCCTTTTGTGGTCAAACTCAATAATATTTTAAAAGCAGCGCATGTTGGTATCAAAATCGAATATCTGCCAGGGGTTGTTTTTCAAACCCTTTGCCGAATCCATGAAGTTTGCACCGCGCCTAGATTTGAAGGGCAGACTCGATAATACCGTAATTTCATAAAGAAAATAGTTCGCTAGTTGTGCAAGTTTGCTTTGGCGGGCAGCAATATCTGTCAAATACATTCTAATAGGCTCCCACAGTTTATTTTATTTTCTCTCTTCTTTCTTTCTTTCTTTCTATCTATCGTTCTTTCTTTTTTTTTCTTTCCGTCTTTCTTTATGTCTTTTTCAACTCTCATCCTGTCTGTAGCTCTTGTCCTCATCATCGGTCTCTTTCTCTCTTTCTCGCACGCTGTCTGTCTATCTATCTATCTATCTATCTATCTATCTATCTATCTATCTATCTATCTATCTATCCATCTATCTATCTATCTATCTATCTATGATGCTGCTATACCCAGACACACCCTCTAAATCACGATCATAGACAGATAGGACCCTCTGACGTGGTTCTGTCTACCACTGGCCAAAAGGTGAACAGATTTCACACTGGCGCTCATATGACCTTATGCAGTTGCGAGTGCCGTAAAACCTCTACTAAAACTAAACTAGATTTCACAGACACCGTTTATCACACAGGGATATTTTTAAACTTGTAATGCCGTCAAAGATCAAAACAAGTCCAACATTTTAAATGAAGCAGTTTTTGGGACACCTGAATAGACATAAAGGTCTTGAACATCAAGCTCTCACAGGCAAATTGAGGGCAAACGAGGCAGGGGTAGGCCCAGAACAACCTACTTAGGGAACCTAAATACATGGGTAACAGGGAAAGATCAGGGAAACGTAGCTTTTTTGAGAGCACCCGAGCAAAGGAATGACTGGAGAACCATGATCCCCGATGTCTGTCGCAGCTCTGACACTGGATGATGATTAATGCTGTCAAAAATTCGTGGCGCAACTTTTCCTCAAAAAGCTCTTTAACTAGTGAATCTGTACCATCCATACTTTGCACAGCAGTTTGTACCAATTTGTCTTAACTTGGTCATATTTTCCCCCAACAAATGAGGCTAGATTTTAAACAGTTTTCTTTGTAAATTTATATAAAATACTTGAAATCTCTGTCAAATGTAAAACGATATGGTTCACAGCACTTCTCGCTTCTCACACACAGTTTGTATACGCATGCGGCCTACGTCACAGCTTACCAAAGACACGTTTTAGAGGGAAAATTTGTTACTGGAAATTCATTTTATAGTGAACATAAATATCCCTTGGTTGGTCCAAACTCGATAAGAGTAGGCTTCGGCTGCCACCCGGGCAAAATTCAAAATTTACTACCAACTGAAAATGTTTGGTGTATCCCGCACTTTCGTAATATATGAACTTATGCAGTTGTAAGCGCTGCAAGACATTTACCCAAAAAAAGAAAAGAGTAAACGGACAAGAGATAGAAACAAACGACAGACAACTACATGTTTAAGGTTTGGGAAGTGGAGGAGGAGAAAAAAAGAACTCCTCACTCTGTTTCTCTTCTGTTTCTGAAACATTTGTGAGGCAGCGTGGTGGTATCAGGCTCTCGTCAATTTTTGGGCATATTGAGTTATTGGTATCATCTTAAAGCTTGTTCATTTGTCTTGCTTTTAATGAAAAAATACCCGTCCATCTTCAATAGAAGTGGAGATATTTTGGATTTAAGGAGGTGGGGGTCACCTGATTTAAGAGGTAAAATTAGCGAGAAAATGGCCGCCAAAGCTTGACAAATTCCAAAACTGGAGAGTCCATGGAAATTGTAAATTTATATTTTTGTGCCTTAATCAACGTTTTCAGTGAAATCCTCAAAGGAATGTGTTTGTAAATGGACATAAAATGTGTTGAGCCAAAAAAACAAAATTTGATAAAAATTGCTAAGCAGGGAGAAAACTGCTGTTTTCTTCGATTTCATTATTTTGACGAGAGCCTGATTCCACCACGCTGCCTCACATTTGTTTGGGTTTTTTAAATTTTAAGGTTACAATATTATTTCCTTCTATGGTGTAGATCACAATATTATTTTCTTTTATGGTGCAGTGGCTAGCGTCTGGCTACCACACGTAAGAGACCAAAACTCGATTTCAGAGTGGAGAAGAATTACTGATTTTCTTTTGAGAATCTTTTTCTTTCCACTGGGATGGTGTATCCCTCTCAGCCTAGGCAGGCCCTGACATGCTGAGTAGGTCCTATCGTGCCAGCTAAATCATCAACTTGTGTCGATGGGGGCGCACAACCTATTAGACTTTCTAAATAAAGATCACAAACGGAACTTCATTGTGTCAGTAAAAATGGTACCAGTAGGGAACGGGATAGAGGGTGCCCACGTCCCTCGTGACTCATTGGAGCAGAGGAAGATAGGACTAACGCTAACATTACTTAAACGCAATCCCATATCATCACTCATCACCACCATTATTTCTAAAATCCTCATTGCTCTCAGATCAATGACTTCATCTATAATCCTGGAATCTCTATCTGTAACAGTTACCTCATACTAAGTATGTACGTAATACACTATTGGACACTATCATACGCACTTTTTCTTTAGTTAGTTTTAGTAGAGATTTTACGGCGCTCGCAACTGCATAAGGTCTTATGAGCGCCAGAAGATTGGAGGCGTTACAAGAGAGTAACAAACATAAAAAAGAAGGAGGGGAGATAAGGACGATAGATGTTTGATTGGAAAAAAGAAGCAAACCACACCAGAGCACCCGCCAACCGCCCATGCACTTTATCTGACTTATCAGATGGCGTTAATCTCATATAAATGGGCAAGAGATGGAAAAAAAAAGGTCACGAACAATCAACGTGCAGAAACGTACGTGAATCTAGAAGTGTGACACACAACCTCTCTGGTGTCGCTGGTCGCGTTTCCACGGGCCATGAGCCGCTCATTTGGCTTCCCAGATTTACGGCAGATAGTGATGGCGGCACTCATGGTATTGCTGGGCGATGGGAATTGTTTATGTTCCAGGAAAAAATGTCGGCAATAGCGGCAGAAGCTTAGAAGTAGAAATAGTAGTAACAGAAGTAGTAACAGAAGTAGTAACAGAAGTAGTAACAGAAGTAGTAACAGAAGTAGTAACAGAAGTAGTAACGGATAAGATACATCTTTATTGTCTTTATTGTGACATTAATTAAATATTATTAATATCCTTATTCTTCTAAAGTCGCTACATTGCTGCATCTTAGATGAATTGTACGTTACAGCTCGCACTAAAAAAAATGAATTCCATCTTTTTGGACAATAAACATCCCTTGTTCCCTCAAATAAAAATGTCCGTCAGTTAGTATTAGGTTTTACGGCGCTCGCAACTATATCAGCGCAAAAATATCAGTTAGAAGTAAAAGACCTATGCTTCTAATTTGTAACAAAGAACGATACAGAAGGTCATTTTTACCATCATCCATTAAAACTTCTTCCATCTTAATCATCTTGTTATAAGTATTATCAATTAATTAAGGTGGGCGATTGACTACAATTTCAGGAGTGTTTTATCCAAAGACCGGACGCGTAGACTGGTCGGTTGGGAAGTACTTCTGTTCTAAAAAAAATAATTTAAAAAAATAAGAACGAAACAAAACGTTTCAATCAGGTATGAGGTTGACATTTTATCAAATCGCGGAAGGATTAGCGAGGAAGGTTTTTGAGAGATAACCGACTCGCGCTGAAACAATGAGAGCGATTTCTAGGAAAGATAGTTCCTCATTGTATGCATCAGGGGGGGGGGGGAAGGGGGAATCTCATCCTGCGAATTGAATGGTGGAAGGAATACAACAACGAACGCTATCTGACAGCAAAGATCGTACATAACAGATCGTTCACTCCTTTTTTTTTCGCCAATTAAAAAAGTGTTCTCAAAATCCGGTGGCGCCTCTTCGAAAAAGCGAACAGAGTTACCCTTGACCTACTTGGGTGAAAAACAATCAAATCGAAACTAACATAACAAGTTGTGCTATTCCTATTCTTCTTCTGGAGAAACGAAAGAGAGCTTCATTTCAAGACTGCATCGTCATTTGAACCAATGCGCGGACTTCTGCGGACACATTTTTGGCGCGAGTGAACCATCTTGTTATGTACGATCTTTGCTGAAAGTGAACTTGTGATCAAATAGATTAGTTTGTTTCCAGAGTACCTGAAAAAGCTTTTTAGATTTCGGCTTGATCCAACGTCACTCAGCCAAAGATCGTACATAACAAGACAGTTCACTCAGCCAAAGATCGTACATAACAAGACAGTTCACTCAGCCAAAGATCGTACATAACAAGACAGTTCACTCAGCCAAAGATCGTACATAACAAGGTAGTTCACTCAGCCAAAGATCGTACATAACAAGACAGTTCACTCAGCCAAAGATCGTACATAACAAGACAGTTCACTCAGCCAAAGATCGTACATAACAAGACAGTTCACTCAGCCAAAAACGTGTCTGATGGCGCTGCAGTCTTTGTTTTGAAGCTCTCTTTCGTTGTTGTTTTTTCCAGAAGCAGAATAGGAATAGCACAGTTTGTTAGTTTCACTTTTATTGTTTTTCACACAAATAGGGTAACTCTGTTCGCAAAGTCCGCGCTTTTTCGAAGAAGGCGCCTCCGGATTTTGAGGACACTTTGTTAATTGGCTCAAAGAGAGGAGTGAACTGTCGTGTTATGTACGATCTTTGCTCAACGTACACATTGAAAGGGGTAGAGGGGGGGGGGATCTCTTCCTACGAATTCAATTGCAGAAAGAATACAACTATAGTGCGGTAAAAAATTCGTGGCGCAACGTATCCTCAAACATCTCTTAAACGGGTAAATAACCGTCACCCATTCTTTACACAGCTGTTTGTCTCAATTTGTCCTAACTTAATCATATTTTTCCACAACAATTGAGGTTAGATTAAAAGACTTTCCTTCATAAATTTATATAAAATACTACAAATCTCCTTCACGTGGAAAATGGAATTGTTCACAGCACTTCCTGTTTCTCACACACATTTTGCATACGCATATGGGTTACGTCACAGCTCAAGCTGTTGCAAAACTTGTTAGGCTACAATAAATTAATGTTATAAGTGAACACATTTTTTGCACTAAAGTTTATCAAAACATGCGTTCAATAAGCGTAATGTCGCGATTAGAAATAAAATGACAGATTTGCTTTTAAAAGCGATATTGCCTCGGCTGTAAACTTTTTAAATTCTGAAGAAACCATCGACTGGGATTTTTTAATTAGTAATTGTTTGTTGAGATGTTTTGGTCTTGTGTTCGTAATGAAGCCATGGACGTTGTACGCACGTTGGGGCCCAGTGACGTCATGTGACGTCATGGTAACGTCATGGTGACGTCAGACACTCACCTGACTCGCCCGCCATGTCTGGTATGACCGGGAAAATGCAGGCTCTGACATTTCCAACTGACCAAAGAAAGCGTTCTGTTCACGGGATTAAGTCAGGAACAACTTTCACACCTCTGGTGTGATAGAAACAACTAATTAAATCTATTATGTGGTCCAAAATTGGTCGCACAACTTTTTAAAGGAATTTTCTAGAATTCAGTCTACAGGTGTTTGAAAAAACATTCATCAGTTAAGACAAATTGATATACGTCATTGAGCAAACGTTGGAAAATCTATTTCAATAGTTCAGGAGATATTTGACAATATGTTTCGCCACGAAATTTTGACAGCACTATAGGAACACCATCTGATAGCGATCTTGGGATCATATAGATTGCTTGGAGAGCGAAGGGGAGAGAGAGAGAGAGAGAGAGAGAGAGAGAGAGAGAGAGAGAGAGAGAGAGAGAGAGGGAGAGAGAGACAGACAGAATGAAAGAAAGAAAGAAAGAAATTTTTTTTAAGAAACAGAGACAGAAAGAGACAAAGAAGTAGCGAAAGAGAAATGGTGAGTAACTTAACCTCCCCCCCCCAAAAAAGAAGATTTAGATCTACAGAAGAAGATAAAGAGATCAAAGACAGATGCAGCAAACAATGCGAGGGAGCGGAGAGCCCTATTGCCACTGGACTCTCGCATCTGTCCCTGATGACGTGACAAGCCGCGCATTCTTATCTCCCCTTTAACCCCTGTCGTAACCAGCAGGATGTAGGGCTGGGCAAGGAGTCGCTTTAGCAAAATCCGAATAATATGTTAGTGCACCTCTTCGGTAAATAATATGTTTTGAACCGATTCAGCAAAAGGGTTAAAACCACTTTGACAAATGGGTTAGCATCACTTCAACGAATTGGTGCACCCACTTCGGCAAACGGGTCAGGAAAGAGAGTTAGGAGTCTGAATTCGGATCATGTTTCATTGAGAATTATCCTGTTATCCTTATAGTTTATCCGGATTTTCCCCACCTCTAGCAGGATGTGGCTGGACGGATAGAGTAGAAGTGGGTGAAATC
>NW_004797414.1:978942-980754 GCF_000002075.1 Aplysia californica
GAAAGAAGGAGGAGAGAATAGGACGATAGATGTTTGATAGGAAAGAAGGAGGAGAGAATAGGACGATAGATGTTTGATAGGAAAGAAGGAGGAGAGAATAGGACGATAGATGTTTGATAGGAAAGAAAGAGCAAACCACACCAGAGCACCGGCCAACCACTTAGCGTATCTTAATCTCTTACCTCAAATCCCTCAACATTTTTGTGACACACGGCTGTCATATCAGTGACGATACCCATCTTCGGGGAGGGGCGGGGAGTTGTGTTCCTCTTTCGTTTATTAAAAATGTAATGAGAGAAAAAAAAGAGGGGGGGGGGGTGGTGTAAAGAGAGAAAGTCTGATTTTATTATATTCTTTTGAAAGAAAGAACTTTGAAACCAATCAACTGATGGGAAAAGCTGTCAGGGGTGGGTGAGTCTTCAGGCTGAGCGCTGATCTGTCCACGGCCCGAGCAAAGGTTTTGTCTTTGGGAAATTAAAAAAAAAAACAATTAGAATACTTTTTATTGTTGTTCTAAGTTTACATTTCCAAAAAAGCAAGAACAGACAGATATAGAAATTCATGCGTACCTGCAGTGAGGTTACTGAACTCACAGTGCTACAAATGAAACATAGAGAGAGAGAGAGAGAGAGAGAGAGAGAGAGAGAGAGAGAGAGAGAAAATGTTTTACGGAGCGGGTTTGTTTCAGCACGTGAGACATGTATTTACTAATTTCCTGTCTTGCTGTGCGTATGCATGAGTGCATCTAACCTTTTCTCTCTGCAAAATGAATAAAGATTGTCATTGTCATTGTCATTCTGAATTGCTGTCCGTTGAACGTAACAATACCAGGGGCTTAGATTTAACGTTTAGGCGCTGTACTGTCGAAAACAGCAGACCCGAGTTTTATTTGCGAGTAAGGAATTTTTTTTTAAATTCGTGTAGCTCGGTCTTTTTGCTGGCCTGCTGTGTCCTCCTCACTACTCGGGCGACCTGACAGTGAGGGTCGGAAGCCCGATTCCTAAATGGTCTCTTTTAAGGACAAGCTGGCTAACCCAGATTTCGGCGGTTTCCAGAAATCTTGACCTACACCAAAAGTGGGCATTGTCCTGTTTTGGTTTCACTGGTGTGTATATTTGTTTGGTCATAGAGAAAACTGTCCTTGTCTTTTAAAGAAACTGAACAAGGGGCATAAACTTTATCTTCGATTTTCTCCTTGTGCTTAGAAGCGACCAAATTGTCTAAATTATGGCGAGGTGGGAGTAAAAATACGTACATTTTTTTTTTTTAAATATAACATTAAGATTACTTATCTTGTTATTATTCACAAGATGAATTGCTGTCCTCATGGCATTCTATTCTACAGCCTGTGGATAACATTTCAGAATCATAAAATATTTTAAATGTTTTTTAAATCTATCACTGCTGCGTGTCGATTCGTATTGATAATTTTGATCAAAATCAATAACTGAAATACAGCTGGGTGTGATGCTTACAGCTAGCCTAGATTTACAAAGTTGTATCTGCTCAGTACCTAATTTTGAGACTTTTGACGAGACAAATTTCAAGCTTTTTCAAATGTTCTTTGAATATTTTGATAACGACTCCCAATGATCTTACAATTTTGACAAAGCAGAGAGAACATTTGGTTTCGTGGTCTTAGTGGCTCAAACTGGCCCAAAATGTCAGATAGAACTTTGTAATTCTAAACTAACTATTACCCCAGAGTCTACACAGGGTCAACTGATTCCTACAAAATTCTCTAATGATAAAGGATCTGCAGCTCTCAGGTGTTGTCGATTCTGAAAAATGCCCCCTCCCCTCCCCTCACCC
>NW_004797414.1:982441-987441 GCF_000002075.1 Aplysia californica
CTCTCTCTCTCTCTCTCTCTCTCTCTTTCTCTCTCTCTCTCTAACCGTTACACCATAGACGTCGGCTACTTTTTCTTTCCTCATCCTTACTAAAGTCATTTTGCCTCTACTTTTTTTGTATGTTTGTCACTCTCCTGTGACCTGCTATTTCCGGGGTGCCTTGATAGCCAAAGCAGACTTTGTGCTGTTGAAGCTAGAGAGGTGAGCAGAGTAAGTCTGATTCCCCGTTTGGACTTCTCTGTAGACATCCACACCTTGGCGCTCATATGACCTTATGCAGTTGCGAGGGCCGTAAAACCTTACTAAAACAACAAACAGACGTCGGTTCTCGCTCTCCAATACTCACAACAAATGTCGCATCTGAAACAGCCAGTGGACACTGAACAGTGGGTGGTTGGCTGGTGTTCTGATGTGGTTTGCTCCTTCTTTTCTATCAAACACCTACCATCCGTATTATCTCTCCTCCTTCTTCTCTATGCATATTACTATCTAGTGACACTTCTAATCTCCGGTACCTTTATGACCTATTTGCGTTGCAGGTGCCGTAAAACTTTTAATAAAACTTTTAAAAACTACAGACAACTGAAGAAGTTTGAGTTAGATTCAGACTATAAACTGTGACAACAGTCGAACGGAATGACGATTGCCGATTAGAAAGATTACCTTTCCGAAAACACGAGAAGTCGATTTGATGAGGAGCTCCCTTGTCTGTTTTTCAACTCATCCACGCAGTTTACAACGACAAAGCACGCCATTCCTTACGCCTAAGCTGTTAGTTTTGGTTTGGTTTGGGGGGGTTTTCGGGGAAGGTGGGGTGGTTGGGGAGGGGGTGTTTTGGATCTGATGTTTGTTTTTGTTTTGTTTGTTTGTTGAAATGTTTTTGACTTTTGTTCGTGATGCTGTACTTAATGTTACTTTCTACTTTCTTCTTCCTCTGTTACCTGATGACCGTCGAAGGGAAAAGCAGTAGTCTTTCTTTTTTTGTTGTTGCATCTCCTGTGGCAAGGTTTTATTGTCCTCGTCTGCAATTTCTACAACACTTTCTATCCACTTTCCCTGGGCCTGCCTCTTCCTCTGTGTCCGTCTGATCTCTGGCTGAATGCCTTAGCTGTTAGCTAGCTATACTGTCTGGTCTACTTTACGTGACTTTCTCCGTCCTCTTGTACCTCTAGGGCGTCGAGGGGAGAAAGAGCTTCCTGTCTCTGGCAAGTTTGATGGCCTGGCTGGGTGGGATATTGTACGTTCTCAGGGTATCTCTCACACCCTGGATCCAGGTCTTTCTTGGTCTTCCTCTTGCCTTGTGCCCTGATACTTTCCTGTAGTAGGCTTTACTGGCAAGCTGGTGAGGTGCCATACGTGTGAGATGTCCAAACCACCTGATTGTTTGCCTTCGGATGTAGTTGAGGACAGGTGTTGTTCCCATCATGCGTCTGGTGTCTTGCCTTAAGGGAGGGGGGGGGGGGCTACACCTGAAGGCTATCTCGCTTATAAGTGGACCACATTGTACCAAATTTCCCACATATAACAACATAGTAAGGAATCTTACAATCCGCAATCACATTTGAGAACAAATTTTCGTTTCCATGGATACGGCGACCATATTGGATTTTGTTGACAAGTCTGACGTAATGAATACCGCTCTTATTTTTCATGGAAATTGATTGGGGGTTTTAGCATGCATGTTAGCAAATATTATATCTAACATTTGTTTGTTAATTTTTTCCTAAACGAATTAGAACATTTTTAATGAATTTTTTTCCTGAGGTAGTGTTCTTGTTTGTAAAATGTCTGTGAAAATCCATACTCCAGACACCACCAACAAAAATCTATTCCCTATAGATAACACATTTCTCTCGGGTGTCTACACTAATACCAACAGTTCATTTTACAATCCAAAGTGCTGCACATTTTGTTGTTATTGTTGTTGTTGTTGTTGTTTCTACTAAATACAAATGCGAGAGTTGATAGAAATGGGGAGGGTCAAAAAACATTTTAAAATAAATCTTTCCTTTCTGTCGGCCTCATGCCAGACAGCAGACACAACAGGTCGACTTGTCAGTTAGGACCGTTGGAGACTCCTTCACGTCCCATTACGGCCTACTTCGGCTCTCGTGAGAACACCAATTAGAGATCTGTTTCCCTGTGGCATTAGCCCGGCTCTGTACCAAGCTTCGTGTGCTTCCAGATCTGTAGAGAGAGAGCGCTCTAAGTGCAGATCTACTTAAGGGGATTATCTCTAAATACCTTCACTGAGGGAGCACAGCCTAACGGTAGATGGATGAAAGTGGGGTCTTTTCGAGACTCACAATCGTTTTGTGTTTGTGTTTGTTATTGGGGGGTTTTTTTGGGGGGTTGTTTTTTGTTGTTGTTGTTTTTTGTTTGTTTGTTTGTTTGTTGTTGTAGGGTGTTTTTGGGGTCGGTTCGTTTCGGGGTGGGGGGGGGGGTTGGTTCGTTTTTTGCTGTTTTGTTGTGTGTGGGTTGTTTTTTTTTGGGGGGGGCGATGATTTTATTGGGATTTTCTGTTTGTTTGTTTTTATTTTAATTTTTTTTTTTTTAGAATATAAATGGAAACCAGAACACGATTGCATTGGCTTATCTATAATCCAGGCGATAAAACGACACATTTTGTGAGCGATTTGTGCGAAAGAAGAAACGGAAGGGGGGAGGGGGAGGGGTGGAGGAGGTGGGGGGGCTATGTGTGCGTGACTTTCTATAGGATAATGGAAGTTGTTTGAGTCTCGGGGATCCGAAAACAAAGACACATTAAGACTGGGTCACGAGATCTGTTTAGTTTTAGTCAGTTGTTTTACGTCACTTGCAACTCTAATTGGTCATATAAGTGCCGGCGACTAGAGGTGTTACTTGTTGAGATCAACAAATAAATAAACAAAGAAAGAAAGAAAAAAAAAGGAGGAGGAGAGATAAGGACGATAGATGTTTGATAGGAAAGAAGGAGGAGAGATAAAGACGATAGATGTTTGATAGGAAAGAAGGAGGAGAGATAAGGACGATAGATGTTTAATGGGAAAGAAGGAGGAGAGATAAAGACGATAGATGTTTAATGGGAAAGAAGGAGGAGAGATACGGACGATAGCTGTTTCACAGGAAAGGAGGAGAAAATCACACAAAAGCAGACCTATTCTCAAACTAGCTGGACCTCCTTTCGATGAAAGGAATGATCGGTGCCTTAACATCAACTGAAAGTCACTGGTCTACTATATTTACACTCTATTTAAAAGGAGCAATAAATCTTGAGAGAGGCTAAAAATTAGAAGGTCTAGATATAGTGATGTATAGATTGGATTCTCTATTCCGCTGTCGTGGTTGTACACTCCAGAATTTCAAAAGTGTGAAAACAATGCGTACGGCTTTTTAACGGAAACCTCACTTGTTTACAATGGCGTCTTAGAAGACGGACTTTCTCAAGATTAGATCTAAACGAAACTAATGAAAAACTGAAAAGTAAACTACACTGACTTCAGACTCCTCAATAAAACTGTGCACCCTTTAAATGTTTCCGAACCACGGTTAATTTTGTCCAATTCGAACGTTAAGTGGTTCGGAAGTTTCAGATGGCCAAAGTGACGGATTTCACGAATAGAATAAGTATAGATATCTCATTAACTGATGGTTCTGTTCACGGGATAAAGTCAGGAACAACTTTCACACCTCTGGTGGGATACAAACAACTAATTAAATCTATAAATCAGTCAAAAATTCGTCGCACAACTTATCCTCAAATGTTTCATTAAACGGATGAATCAGCGTCACCCATACTTTGCACAGCAGTTTTGTGTCAATTTTTCTTAACTAAATCATTTTTTCCACAACAATTGAGGCTAGATTAAAAAACATTACTTCTTAAATTTATATACAATACTATAAATCTTCTTTACTCGGAAAATGGCATTTTTTTAGCCAGTTGTTTTACGTCTCTTGCTACACTAACTGGTCATATAAGTGCCGAAGATTAGATGTGATACCAGAGAGCAACTTTATCGTAGTTTTCCTCTTACCCACTCCCTACTTCATTTCTCACTCAACATCCTACCCTCTACCACCCCACCACCCCACTCCCACCCCCGACACCCCTCAAATGCCACCCCACATCTCACCCCCACATACTCACCCACCCACACACCCCACAAAAAACACCCACCGTCGCCACAATCCACACCACACACACACACACACACACATACATACACACACACGCACACATACACACACGCACACACACACACACACACACACACACACACACACACACACGTACATACACACGCACACACACACATACACACACACATACACACACATCCAAACTTCTAACCCCCCACCTCCACCCCCACCCTATACACATACACACAAGCACACTAACATACACACACAGAAATATCCCCCACCCCCACCTCCCCCCCCACACACACACCCACACACACGCACACACATAAAACACTGCCCCCCTTTCATACTCAAGAATCCTTGGCCCAATCCGAACAAGGTGATCTGCAAACAGAAACGATCGCCCAACGAGAAGAAAGCGGCTTTGACTGCTGAGAAATTAGGAGATCTTTGTCACAAAGTCTCGCCCTATCCTGTTGAATGTGTCTTTGAGCGAGAGACGCAAGAGAGAATGGGTCTACAGTTTTCTGCAGAATAAAGGACCACAGAGAATTTCTTCGTCTTCATCATCACTGATCAATATTTTAGGTGGCCTCGGGGATGCTGTATCCAATGACGTATGTCAACACACCCGCTCATAGTTGACAATTTGCTCAGGTTTTTTGAGAAATATGAGAGATAATATGGCGAAGCGAAGGGGAGAGGAAAGTATCTTGAGACAGTACTCACTTGTGTGTGTGTGGGGGGGGGGGGGTGTATTTATGTGTGTGTGTATTTATGTGTGTGTGTGTGAGTGTGTATGTGTGTGTGTGCGTATGTGTGTGAGTGTGTGTGTGCGTGAGTGTGAGTGTATGTGCGTGTGAATGTGTATGTGT
>NW_004797414.1:993812-996254 GCF_000002075.1 Aplysia californica
ATCATCATCATCATCATCATCATCATCATCATCATCATCATCATCATCATCATCATCATCATCATCATCATCATCATCGTCGTCATCATCATCATCATCATCATCATCATCATCATCATCATCATCATCATCATCATCATCATCGTCATAACTTTTATCCTATCCTTTCGATCTAGGGAACTCTGTGCCACCACTTTCCAAGGAGGAAATTTACTCGTTACGTACGCTTTGCATAGCAGTCTGTCAAATTGATTGTATAAGAAATACTGAAAGTTTCAAAGAAATCTTCGTACTAAAATTATTCTTAAATGTGAGGAATACAACCCCCGGGGGTACAAAATGACCCCAGGGCGTACTGATAGGGTTAATGTGTCCCGCGCGCTCATATGACCTTATGCAGTTTCGAGCGCCGTAAAACACTTTACCAAATAAAAAAAGAAGAATAGAATAAATTGTGCTGCCATCGACTATTGAGAAACTCATCTGTATGTCCAAATTGCGCACCAGCTTAGTGAAGATTCTTTGGGGGGTTGTTTTTGGTTTGGGTTGGGTTCTTTCTTTCTTTCTTTCTTTCTTTCTTTCTTTCTTTCTTTCTTTCTTTCTTTCTTACTTACTTTCTTTCTTTCGCTTTGTTTTGGTTTTGTTTTGTTTTTCAATAGAGTGACAATACCGCCTGCCCTCTTTAATAACCTTGTGGTGTAGATAGGGGGCGTTAAACCCATACCATTTTTTTTTTTTTATTCCTTGCCCATTTATACGAGATTGACGCCATCTGATTAGTAGAAAAAACTGTGTATGATAGTGTCCAATAGTGTATTACGTGCATACTTAGTATGACAAAAACTCATGTTATAGATAGAGATTTTAGGATTATAGATGTAGGTCATTGATATGAAAGCGGTGATGATTTTAGATATAATTTTGATGATGAGTGATGATGTGGGATTGCGTTTAAGTAATGTTAGCGTTAATCCGATCTTCCTCTGCTCCAATGAGTCACGAGGGACGTGGGCGCCCTCTATCACGTTCCCTACTGGAACCATCTTTATGGTCAAATCGCTGGTGTTGCTCTGATGATAAAGGTTTGACGATTCAAGGGTAGGGCAGAGAGTACGTTTCCCTTCACTCCTTGACGGAGTAATAAATAATAATAATTGCATTTATATAGCGCATATCCATGTTCAAGAGCTTGCTCTATGCGCTTTACAACTATTATTACCCCAGCAGACCCTCTGAGAACACTCAGAAACATTCTCAGCTTCCGAGGAAGCATACAGTGCAAGCTGCAGATTTCACACGCTCAAACAGTATCACACTGACAAAATCTTTCACTGTCTATAGCCGGGTACCCATTTCCACCTGGGTGAAGTGAGGAAAATTTGTGCAAAGTACCTTTACCAAGGATAAAACTTCGGGCCCCTGACAGGATTCGAACCCACGACCTTACGATTGCGAGTCCTAGAGCCTAACCACTAGGCCACCGACTAGGTACAACGTGGTAGTAAAGTCCACTCAATAATTGTGTCATGACCTGGTCAAATCAGGCTGTCGTCAATTTTGGGCATGTAAAGTTATTGGTATTATCTTAAAGCTTTTTCATTTGTCTTGCTTTGGATGAAAAAAACTATCCATTTATCTTGAAAACAAGTCGAGATATTTGCGAATGAAGGAGGTGGGGGTCACCTGGTTCCTGAGGTGAGAAAATGGCCGCCAAATATGAGGTATACCCTTAGTTTGAGAGTCCGTGAAACAGAGTTTGTTGTGACAAATGTGAAGCAGCGTGGTGGAATCAGGCTCTCGTCAAAATAATTGAAATGAAGAAACCTGCATTTTTCTGCAGGTTTGTGAATTTTTATCAAATATTTGTTTTTTGGCTCAACATCTTTCAGGCCCAATAAAGAACTCATGTCAGTATGGATTTTAATGAAAAACGTTGATTAAAGGCACTAAAAATTTAATTTTTCAGTTACCAAGGACTTTTAAGGTAATCTTTGGCCGCCATTTTCTCGCTAACTTTGCCTCTGAAAATAGGTGACCCCCACCTCTTTCATTCACAAATATCTCGACTTGCATTCAAGATAAATGGATCTTTTTTTTCATACAAATAAAGACAATTGAACAAGCTTTAAGATGATACCAATAACTCTACATGCCCAAAAATTGACGAGAGCCTGATTCCCTCACGCTGCCTCACAAATAAATTATCAAGTTGTTGGAATCAGTAAGAGTGGAAGGAAGTGTCGTCAGTTTGAGAAGTGGGGAAGGGGATGTAAGCGGCACAGAGTTTGTTGTGATAATTTATCAAGTTGTTGGAATCAGTAAGAGTGGAAGGAAGTGTCGTCAGTTTGAGAAGTGGGGAAGGGGATGTAAGCGGCACAGAGTTTGTTGTGATAATTTATCAAGTTGTTGGAATCAGTAAGAGTGGAAGGAAGTGTCGTCAGT
>NW_004797414.1:996926-998265 GCF_000002075.1 Aplysia californica
GGTAGAGGGGGAGGGGGAGGGAGGAGAGGGAGAAAGGGGTGAAGGGTAGAGGGGAAATTGAGGTATGAGGGATAGGGGAGAAAAGGGTGGACTCGTAATCGTGAGATTGCTGGTTCGTGGGTTCGAACCTCAGCTTGGTCTGACGTTGTGTCCTTGGGAAAGACACTTTAC
Source organism: Aplysia californica (assembly GCF_000002075.1). Taxonomy (NCBI): domain Eukaryota; kingdom Metazoa; phylum Mollusca; class Gastropoda; order Aplysiida; family Aplysiidae; genus Aplysia; species Aplysia californica. Next base: position 997,098 of record NW_004797414.1, read on the forward strand.
ACGAATTTTCCATTTGGCTCGGTCCTTTCGGAGATGGACGTTAAACCTAACAGTGTTGAGAGGGGCGTTAAACCTGTACCATTTCACCTTCTTCACCAAGGTTATAATATGTGAGACATGTTGACAAAATGAGTTACTTCTCACAATCCACAAATGGAGATATAGGGAAAAAAATCGACACCAGGGTCAAATTTGTAGATTTTGCATTGATGTCATATTCTTTAAGTATAACATGCCTTTTATTGTTTCATACTTATAAATTGTGAAAACTTCACCTGTAAGCGTGATGTAGCGATTTTCATAAGGCTCGAATCCGAGAAGTAACCCCTTTTGTCAGCACCCTTCACATATACAGTGTGTGCCTACTATGTACGCAATTCCATCATTCACAAAACTATGTCTCTGCCAATTGCTGAGAACAAAGATCGTACATAACAAGATAGTTCACTCAGCCAAAAAAGTGTCTGCGGAAGTCCGCGCTTTGGTTCAGATGGCGCTATAGTCTTTGTTTTGAAGCTCTCTCTCTCTCGTTTCTCCAGAAGAAGAATAGGAATAGCACAGTTTGTTAGTTGCGCTTTTATTGGTTTCACACCAGTAGGTCAAGGGTAACTCTGTTCACAAAGTCCGCGCTTTTTCGGAGAGGGCGCCACCGGATTTTAGGACAGTTTTTTTGATTGGATCAAAGAGAGGAGTGAACTGTCTTTGCTGAGAAGATAAATCTGCGAGCACTGAAGAAAGCAACGAAACTGATTCTAAAAAAGATCCGTTTCTAAGTAACACAATAAAAACTAAAACTAAAACTAAAACAACAAAAAAAGAACTGGATTAACTGTATTATAGACCGGATGGGATCGTAAACAGACACCAATCTTTACTCAGCATTACGCATGCGCAGTCAGGAGATTTTCCTCGCTAATGAGTGACCAATGGCAAGCCTAATCTTCCCGTCTGCTGAGCGCATTCTGCCCGGGGCAGTGTTCATTTCCTTCCGTGGATCGGAGCAGACGAGAAAAGATGGCGGCTGCCCATTACGCGAGCCTGAGATTCCAGAGCGCGCTGGTTTTACAGAGGTCGAAAAGGACGTATCTGACATTTGTACGGTGGTGACCTTTTCAGGCAGGACAGAATGAGAGGGGGTGAGGGGGGAGAGGGAGAGGGAGAGGGGAAA
>NW_004797414.1:1001485-1004223 GCF_000002075.1 Aplysia californica
CCCCCCAACCTCTAAAACGCTGTAACACACGTAATTTCCCTGATTCTCCTCTATCTGTAATCCTCCCTGTAATGTCTACTCTTGCCATCGAACCTACGTTAATCACAGGCTCTCCAAAACTGCGTAGGAGGGAGAGGCATTCTCTCTAATCTTCACCACAAGTTGTTATTTCAGTGCAATTTACTAAACGTAATAACAGGCCAGGGTGTTCATTTGCCTGACGGTACGAAGGACGTGCACGCCGTCTGCGCAAAACTGCACAGCGAGACCCGCGACATTTTGGCGCGGTGAATGCCAAGAACATTGATCATTTCCTTTATTATAGTTTACTCTTTGTTTTTGTTGTTGCTGTTGTTGGGTTTGTTTGTTTTTTTCGTTTTGCTGTTGTTTTTATCGGGGTGGAAGGGGGGGGGCATTTTCATTTTTGCAGTAAAGTCAATTGTTTTAGTTACGTATTCCTGCAAGACTCAAGGGTATAATCATTTATTTACTCTACAATTTCTGAGCTTTTTATTATCTCTACTCAGGCATTTTGTAACAAAATAATATTATTATATGTATCACGACAAGGCGGAATCTGTCGCTCGTCGTCAAGTTTGGAGCATAAGCCTTCAGTCGTTGGTAGCATCTTACATCCGATGTATTTGTCTTGTTTTTGACGAGAGAATGAGAGATGTAGAATCTACCTACCCATTTCATGTCTTGAATAGAAGTCAGAAGTGGAGACATTCGTGATCGAATGAGAGGGGGTTGCCTCTTGTCAGAGGTAGAATTACCGAGAAAATGGCCGACAGGTTTTGTGGCTTCCAGAACTTGAGTGTCCTTGGAAACTGTAAATCTACAATTTTTTGTATTTAATTTTTTTCCTGAAACTTTTCTTGGGTGGCGTGCTTTTGACCTACATTTTTCAGTTAAAAGGTATACAGAAATACAGAAATGTGCTTTTAATTAAACACAAAAGATGTTGAGCTAAAAATGATCATTCAGTAGAAATTGTGCACCATCACTATCGTCCGTATCTACCCTCCTTCTTTGTTGTGTTTGTATCTCTCTTGTAACGCCTCTAATCTTCGGCATGACCTTATCGTGTTGCTAATGCCGTAAATCTCTTACTAATACCAAAGTAAAAACACATTTCCTACGGTACTCACAAACCTCTGACGTCATTTCAGGACAAAACACTAAAACGAAACGAAACAAAACAAAATCAAACCGAAAAAAACCCTGTTCATACGAGAGGAGTGGGTGGGTATTTCTGTCCCCTTCTCGCCTCCTCCCACATCTTCCCTCCCCTCTCCTCTTCCGTCCTCCCACATCCTCCCTCCTCTCTGCTCCTCCCTCCTCCCTCCCCTCACACCCTCCCACCCCACACCCTCCCTCCTCGCCTCATCCTCCCTCCTCCCACACCCTCCCTACTCCCACATCCTCCCTCCTCTCCCTCACACCGGCGTCTGTTGTGTAACATCGCACGCTGGAGGCTCAAGTTCGATTCCCGGGTGGGTGGAGAGTTTGCGTCGAGCATCTCGGTCTTTTTTTTAGCTTTAGTACGAGTTTTACGGCGCTTACAACACAATAAGGTCGTGTAAGTACCGAAGATTAGAGGTGTAACAAGAGAGTAACAAACAGAAAAAAGAAGGAGGGGAGATAAGGACGATAGACGTTTGATAGGAAAGAAGAAGCAAACCACACCAGAGCAACCGCCAACTACCCACCTTCTCGGAGTTAAGTTCATTGGACACACGAAGGGAAAAGAAGTACTGGAGAATATTGTAACATCAAACGGGCAAGTTTGATGAAAAGATAGGCAGAGGCAGACAGAGGGGAAACGATACTGGACAAGTTGACAACATGGCTGGGAACAACAAGAACAACAGACACCATCGCTGCAACACAAGACAGAGTGAAGTGGAGGTCCATGATCGCCCACGCCAGTCGGCAAGGCACCGGATGACGATGTGTCACGGCGCGTTGGGATAAGGCGCTTGTCAATTTTTGTGCTTTCGAAGTTATTGGTATCATTATCATTTGAAAGCTTATTCATTTGCTATGCTTTTGTGGAAAAAACATCCATCCATCTTGGATAAATGTCTAAATGTTTGCAATTGAAGGAGGTGGGGGTAGCATGGCTTCAGAGGTAAATTATCGAGAAAATGGCCGTCAAAGGTCTGTAGCTTCTGAAGCTAGAGAGTGCTTGAAAACTGAAAATCGACATATTTTGTGCCATTAATCAACGTTTTCAGAAACATTTTCATGAAGATACGTTTTTATATGGACATAAAAGGTGTTGAGCCAAAAAAAAAACCCAAAAATTTGATAAAAATTGCCAAAGTGGAGGGAAAATGGCTGTTTCTTCGATTTCATTATTTTGACGAGCGCCTGGTTTCACCACGCTGCCTCTCAAATGATCTCAGTCTTTCTGCTGGGGCGTCGTAGCCCTCTCAGCGCGGATTGGTCATGACATGCAGGGTCAAAGCCCGCCTTCCACGGGATCTAATTTGAGTCGATAGGGGCATGAAATCACCGACTTTGACGGAAAAACAACCCCATCATTTGTTCTTCTTGTTCAAACTTGTTTTTTTATCCTTTCTCAGTCCGGTAAGATAAAAACAGAGAAAGAGAGAGAAAGAGAGAGAGAGAGAGAGAGAGAGAGAGAGAGAGGGAGAGGGAGAGGGAGAGGGGGAGAGGGAGAAAGAGAGAGTGTATGTGTGTGCGTGTACGTGTGTGTGTGTGTGTGTGTG
>NW_004797414.1:1005151-1007635 GCF_000002075.1 Aplysia californica
GTGAGGGAGGGTAGAAAAAGGGGAATCGCATTCATAAAAATGGAGCAAAATTCTAATTGCAATGGCATTTCTCCCGAAAATTGAAATTGATGGATGGTAAGTGGCTGAGGACTCCTGCCCTGGGCTCTTCTTTGCACGCTCTTTTTGTAGCAGGCGCGGTTGTCTTTGTTTTGTTTGGGGCGGTTTTGTTTTGTTTTGTTTTTTGTTTTCATAGTTTATGTTGTTTGCTATCCAATAACCTCAAAGTTCTATCTATCTGTTCAGAACCCAGTTTTGAGAAATCTGACGTTAAATATTTTGTATTTTGAGTTTCACATCATGTATGTCAAGCTTTTTCGAAGGCAGTTCTTTGAATATCTTGATAATGTCACCGAATAATCTTACGGTTTTGAAAGAGCAGATACAACATTTGAAGACTACAGGGGGAAAACGACGGTAGTCACAAACTGAAAATCGTGAGGGTACCAATTTTGAACACTTGTTGACTCATAACTGTATTTCTGTTCAACTGTTGGTTGATTATTGCTGTTAGATTTCCTATTCAACAACTCTTAACAATAAACCACCAGTCAAACCCACAAGCTTTTAAAATTGGCACCCTCACAATTTCCAGTTTGTGACTACCGTCGTTTTTCCCCTGTGCTCTTCATTTGGTTTCTGACCTCACGGTATAGGTAACTCAAAACAGCCAAAGATGTCAGATACAATTTGGAGGTTCTGAGGGAGCCATGTCATAACCCCCCCCCCCACACACACACAGTTCAGCAGTCAAACCTGGAGACAACTCGTGGATGATTGGCGGGTGCCCTTGAGCTGTTTGCTCCTTCTTTCCTGTCAAACGTATTTTTCGTCCTTTTCTCTCCTACTTCTGTTCTGTGTATATTACTCTCTAGTAACACATTTTGATCTTTGGCATTCATAAATATGACTAAATTCTGTTGCAAGTGCCTTAAAAATCTTAGAAAAACGTAAAACTAACAAAGAAGACAATGCGGTCAGTGTACTTGTCAAGCTACAGACAAAAGAGGACGTCAGAGGAGAAATGTTAAATTGTTCAGGTTGAACTAACATAATTATCTTCATTTGACAAGCAGAACATGGGCGTTATTTAGGTTAGAGAAAACATTTCTCTATTTCTACAGCGCACTAGATGAACCAATGCTGCTTTTTCTTTCCTCAGCCTAACTGTCGTCATTTTTCTCGTCTCCGAAATGTTTGACAAAATGCTTTATCCACCTCTCACATCCCCCCTGACTCAAGTGTCTTCAGGCCATTTCCAAAGGGCGGACATTAACCATGTTCTTCTGTACAGTAGAATTGTAATTGTAAATGGGCTGATTCATGAATGTCATGCTCATAACTGTGCCTGAACTGCAACAGGGAACTGCTTCTTTTTCTTTGTTCATCCTTACTTTCGTCATTTTCCTCTACTTCTTTTGTATGATTGTCTCTCTCCTGTAGACTGCTGTTTCCGGGGTGCCTTGATAGTCGAAGCAGACTTTGTGCTGTTGAAGCTAGAGAGGTGAGCAGAGTAAGCCTGATTCCCTGTTTGGACTTCTCTGTTGACATCCACCCCTTGGCGCTCATATGACTTTATGCAGTTGCGAGCGCCGAAAAACCTTACTATAACAAAAAATAAAACCACTTGGTGACCAGCAGTTAGGGTACAGGGGCTAAGCGCTTGGTTGTCGCACTCAGAAGACTGGAGTTCAATTCCTGTGTGTGTGGGTGAGGGGGGTGGGGGGGTTAAAGAGTATCTCAGTCTGTCTGCTGGGATGTTGTATCCCTCTCAGCCGGGTCTGTCTGCTGGGATGTTGTATCCTTCTCAGCCGGGGTCTGTCTGCTGGGATTTGGTATCCCTCTCAGCCCGGGTTGGCCCTGGCAGACACGCCAGCCTCCTAAGTGATCTGAAATATCCCGTAGTTTGAAAGTATGTGCTTTTACGTTCACATGAGCACAAATTAAATCAATTTTGGAGGCGGTCTAAGTTTTGTTGTTGAGGTCGTAAAAGCAAAAAAACACGGACATAATAATTTTAAGGAAGTGGATATTTATACGGCAGGCCGTCGAAAAATCGGAAGTGATAATTTCACGGCACATAAATTCAGCCAATCAGACGTCCGGACTATTTATAATTAAGCCTATAATCTCTTTTCCATAAGTAACGCATTATTATATAGATACAATTTAAGATACCTGTATGTTTAGTTAATAATGTTTATCGTTTGCTATTATTGTGCGTTATGGACAATGATGAAATGTTTTGTGTGATTGTAACGAGAGTGAGAGATGCACAATTTATTTTGTGTAAGCAAAATGGAGAGAAGACTGGGTTTCTTTCCAACAGTAGGGTGCCCATTTGCGGATGGGATCAGGAAGGGAAGATCACTCGACTCATTGCCTGGAAAACAAACACAGTTCTTGCATTGATACACTTCAAGCAGAGCCTATGCCGTCGAAATATCAATTCCGATCTTTAGACTC
>NW_004797414.1:1008146-1009383 GCF_000002075.1 Aplysia californica
GAAGAAGAAGAAGAAGAAGAAGAAGAAGAAGAAGAAGAAGAAGAAGAAGAAGAAGAAGAAGAAGAAGAAGAAGAAGAAGAAGAAGAAGAAGAATGTGGATGAGAAAGTGGAGGAAGACGGCAGAAAAAAGGATCACCATCATCCCCATTATTCAGCAAACAGAAATACATCCAAGTAGCATTCTTCTCTTTGTCTACCTCGCTCTGGGGGAAATTCTGGAAAAGACAGACGACAAATGACAGCAATTGTTCCAAAACCCCCGTCGATTTCGTGCGCCGCTCTGTTCCCCTCCACACACACCCCTGAACAAATGTGAGGCATCGTGGTGAAATCAGGCGCTCGTCACATAAATAAAATCGAAGAACCAGGCATTTCTCCACCAGTTTGGAAATTGTTATCGAATTTTTATTTTTTGCCCGAACATTTTTTTACGACCTTACAAAAATACATTCCCTTGTGAATTTTACGTAAAAACGTTAATTAAAGGCACAAAAAATCGTAAGTTTTCCAGCTTCCAACGACTCTCAGGCTATGGAAGTTACTAAACATTTGCGGCCTTTTTCTCGCTAATCTTACCTCTGGAACCAGGCGACCCTGACCTCCTTCAATCACAAATATTGTGATTTCTAATCAACAAAAGCAAGGAAAATGAAGAGGCTTTAAGATGATACCCCATTATATTATTATATGGTCGCTTTTTAAGCACAAGGGGGCTATCCCGAAAAAATGCTGTTTTGAGAAAATCGAAGGTAAAGTTTTTACCCCTTGTTCAGTTTCTTTAAAAGACAGGGAGAGTTTTCTCTATAACCAAACAAATATACGCACCAATGAAACCAAATTTCTCCTATAGGTAGAGCAATGCCCACTTTTGGTGTAGGTCAAGATTTCTGCAAACCCCCGAAATCTGGGTTAGCCCACTTGTCCTTAAAAGCGACCATATATCATGCCCAAAAATTGACGAGCGGCTGATTCTACCACGTCGTGCCACAAATCCTCACCTTCCTCGGCGTCCCGTCAAGACAGAAGGGTGGGAGATCCCAGGCTCATAGCGTAACCCCGACGTTAATAACGGAATTACCCGCTGCATGGATCCACTAAGCCGTCACTGTCATCACTGGGAGGCGGAGAGGCGTCGCGTGTTTCGCTTGTTTCTGCTGCATCCTGCATCTTGCCTGATTCTCTCCTTGACTTCACACTTCAAGTGTCGGGTACTGGCGCGATTTCCAACTACTGGGGG
>NW_004797414.1:1010106-1020586 GCF_000002075.1 Aplysia californica
ACACACACTCACACCACCCCCAAACCCACACACACCCCGCATCATGCGTCCCGTCCGTCTATTGGCCCGCCGTCCACCCACACCCGCTTTGTTTCTCTCCCTTGTCCCGCGCGAACTGTTGAGGAGATACCCTGACTGCGTCTGTCTGTGTGGAGTACCCTTCACGTGAGTGTGAGCGCCAACCCTTCACGTGTCTGTGAGCGCGGAGTGCGGGACTGTGTGGGACTTTACAACTGCTGGAGCGTCGCTGAACAGGTTGGCGATAGTACGTGTTAGTTGAATGTCCGTACAACTTTTTAAGTTTAGTTTTAGTAGGGGTTTTACGGTGCTCGCAACTGCGTAAGGTCATATTATGAGCGCTAAGGGGTTGGTGTCAACAGAGAAGTCCAAACTAGGAATCCTACTTACTCTGCTCACCTATCTAGCTTCAACAGCACAAAGTCTGCTTCGCCTATCAAGGCCCCCCGGAAATAGCGGGTCACAAGAGTGGGACAAACATACAAAAGAAGTAGAGAAAAAGTGACGATAGTAAGGATGAGAAAAGAAAAAGCAGCAGTTCCCTGTTTCAATTCAGGCACAGTTATGAGCATGGCATTGATGAATCAGCCCATTTACAATTACGTTATTCTACTGTGCAACAGGACATGGTAATGTCCGCCCCTTTGGGGATGGCCTAAAGTCACTTCTGCCAGTAACAACGCCCTGGGGGGGGGGGGGGTACACCTTTCAGACAAAGAAAGCAGAATTCAAATGTGTTTACAATATGTTGGGGTTTTTGGGAGGGTTTTTTATAAGTGTTTTACGGCGCTCGCAACAGCCTAAGATCATAATATTATGAGCGCGCGGGACACATTAAATAAGTATTTTCAGTTTGGTGGCGGCCAAAGCCTTCTCATATCAATTTTAGGACCATCAAGGGATTTTTTTAAAAGGGTGTGTGTTTTACGACGCTCGCAACTGCAAATGAAAATATGAGCGCACGGGACACATTAAACATTTTCTGTTTGGTATGAAAGAATTTTCAATTTTGCCCGGGTGGCAGCCGAAGCTTACTCATATCAATTTTATGACGACAAAGGGATCTTTCATGTGCGCAACTTGCACACGGGGCTTCCGACATTTTTTCCCCTTATCTAAGAAGGCAAGGTGAAGATCTTTCCTACCAGAAGATCAGGGGTGTGGCTGAGAGACAGCAGTAAGAAGGAGTCAAGTAGTAGCAGTAGAAAGGCCGCAGAAAGAGTCAGGAGCCCAGAGGAGGGGGCAAAGGGGGTGAGAGGGTGGGGGCAGAAAGTGGAGACGAAAGCAGACGACAGAACATTGTTAGAGAGTAAGAAACGTGAAAGGAGAAAACAAATTAATTTTTAGAACAAACTTTCCCCTGGCTGTCAGGTTTCGAACACGGCACCTATTGAATGAGAGGTGAACACCGTAACCTCTAGACCACGAGATTCCCCCAGGGGAGTGTCACTGACTGAAGTGTCTTTAAGCCATTCCCAAAGAGGGGGGGGGGGATATTAACATGTTCTTATGCACAGTAGAGTTGTAAATGGAATGGAATGGAATTATTAAAATTTATCAATGCCATGCTCATACGATGTCGAAACAACATAAGGGGAACCGCTGCTTTTTCTTTCCTCATCCTTACTATCGTCATTTTCCTCTACTTCTTTCGTACGTATGTCACTCTCTTGTGAACTGCTATTTCCGAGTTGCCTTGATAGTCGAAGCTGTTGAGACAAGAGAGGTTAGCAGAGTAAGTCTGATTCCCCGTTTGGACTTCTCTGTTGACATCCACCCCTTGGCGCTCATATGACCTTATGCAGTTGCAAGCGCCGTAACACCTTACTAAAACCACGAGACCCCCTGTGTGGGACTTTCCGTCTGCGGGAGTGTCACTGACCATGTTGGCGATAGAGCCTGTCAACAACTGGCTACCCTAGAATTACACAGAAAGTTCTTTCTGCTCGGCATTGTAGAGAGTTTTGGAGAAATGTGACACTTTTAAAATGTTACGAGTTTCAGTTTTATAACACGTCAAGCTTTTCCCAATGCATTTATTGGAATTTCTTGATAACGACTACGAATAATCTTACGATTTCGATAGAGCAGATAGAACATTTGGTTTCTGACCTTTCTCTCTCTCTCTCTCTCTCTCTCTCTCTCTCTCTCTCTCTCTCTCTCTCTCTCTCTTTCTCTCTCTCATACACACACACACACACACACACACACACACACTCACACACACAAACACACACATATTCACACACACATACACACACACACACATCCGCGCGCACAGATACGAGCACCCCCCCCCCCCCCCCCACTCTCTCTCTCTCTCTCTCTCTCTCTCTCTCTCTCTCTCTGAGCTTTTCTCTCTCTCTTGCTAAAACTCTCTCAGAGTCTCTCATTGTGGGTGGACACCCTCTCACACATACGTCATTATGAGTGAAACAAGTTGGATGTTTCTTTTCTCTTTAAGGTATCTTTAGACACAATTGTCCACAGATTAAGCGAGAGTCGGGGAAGTCTTCAAGTAAAACAGAATTGAATGATTGCCCTATTTATAAATAATAATAATAATAATAATTGCATTTATATAGCGCATATCCATGCTCAAGAGCTTGCTCTATGCGCTTTACAACTATTATTACCCCACCAGACCTTCTGAGAACACTCAGAAACATTCTCAGCTTCCGAGGAAGCATACAGTGCAAGCTGCGGATTTCACGCGCTCAAACACTTACAAACTGAAAAGATCGTTCGCTGTCTATAGCCGGGTACCCATTTTCAACTGGGTGAAGTGAGGAGAATTTGTGCGAAGTGCCTTTCCCAAGGACACAACGTAGGGCCCATGACGGGATTCAAACCCACGACCTTACGGTTGCGAGTCCGAGAGCCTAACCACTAGGCCACCGACGCCACTGTATTTTCATTTCCAAGGTTCTCTTTAAAAATGTCTTCGCGGAATTCCGAAATGAAAAGAGCCAAAGTGTGAACAACGTGTGGGATTGTCCTGTTCTGATATCTTTTTAGACGTCTCAGATGTGTGGGTGGTTGGTGGGTGCCCTGGCGTTATTCGCTCCTTCTTTCCTATCAAATATCTGTCATCCTTATCCTTTCTCCTTCTTTCCTATCAAACATCTATCATCCGTATCCTTTCTCCTTCTTTCCTATCAAACATCTATCATCCGTATCCTTTCTCCTTCTTTCCTATCAAACATCTATCATCCTTATCTCTTCTCCTTCTTTCCTATCAAACATTTATCATCCTTATCCATTCTCCTTCTTTCCTATCAAACATCTATCATCCTTATCTCTTCTCCTTCTTTTCTACGGTGTACCTTACTCTCTAGATTGCAGTAAAAAATTCGTGGCGCAACTTTTTGTCAAACATCTCCTCAACTATCGAACATAAACTCTCCAGCTTTTGCACAGTGACTTGTATCAATTTGTCTTAATAGATCAATATTATTGTAAACACCTGTAGGCTCTATTTTAGAAAATTCCTAAATAAATACTAATCAAAAAATTTTAGTGGATGGTTTCTACTGATTTTAAAAGGTTTACAGCTGAGACTACATATACCCTTTTAAAAGCAAGTCCTTTAATTTTTTTTTTCTAATCGCGATATTACCTTTATTCAACGCATGTTTTGAAAACTTTAAGTACAAAAAGTGTTCAAAATAAAATTAATTTCTTGTAACTAGTTTTGCCACTAAAAATAACCATTGGTGAGCTGTGATGTAACCCATATCAGTATACAAAATGTGTGTGAGAAGCGGGAAGTGCTGGGAACAACTCCATTTTCCGCGTGAAGGAGATTTGTAGTATTTTATATACATTTATGAAGAAAAGTTTTTTAACCTAGCCTCAACTGTAGTGGAAAAATATGATTAAGTTAAGACAAATTGAGACAAACTGCTGTGCAAAGTATGGGTGACATTGATTCACCCGTTATAAAGATATTTGAGGATAAGTTGCGCCACGAATTATTGTGGACTGTACTATCATAATACCTCTAAACTATTAATATTAAGTACGGTGTTGGACGAAGATGTGCGCAATACAACAATTAGTGCTATTCAATTATTGGTGTCTGCTGACTTCTAGGAAAATGTTTTGATCTTAAAAATGGTAAAGTTATAGGCTGTGAAGAGGACGCATACTATACCAGATCTACAGAGTAACCATTAGGAGTATATATGTATACAGCAAGCCCACTTGTTAGTTTAGCTCTATCCGTACGTCGTGTTTTACTTTTGTATCCATACGACGTGGGGAACTCTGTGCCACCACTTAACCCTATCCATACGTCGTGTTTTACTATCGTATCCATACGACTTGGGGAACTCTGTGCCACCACTTAACCCTATCCGTACGTCGTATTTTACTATCGTATCCATACGACGTGGGGAACTCTGTGCCACCACTTAACCCTATCCGTACGTCGTGTTTTACTATTGTATCCATAGAACTCTGTGCCACCACTTTCCAAAGAGGAAAGGTATTCTTTAACCCTATCCGTACGCTTTGAATAGCAGTCTGTCAAAATGATTTTTTTCTAGAAATACTGAAAGTTTCAAAGCGATCTTCGCACTAGATCTAGAAGTATTCTAAAATGTGAAGAATACAACCCCGGGGGTACAAATTAACTTAATGAGTACGGATATGGTTAAATAAAAGTTTTACGGCGCTTGCAAAACAATTATGTTATATAATAACTTACGTATGAGTGTTAGCTTTAGTAAAAGTTTTACGGCGATTGCAATACAATAAGGTTATATAAGTGCAGACAGGCTTTCGTTTCAGTTAAAGATTTTTACATCACTTGCAACACAATAACGTCATAAAAGCGCCGACGATGAGAGAGGTGTTTCAAGAGAGGAACAAACACAATGACAGAATTAGGAGAGAAAAGGACGATAGATGTTTGATAGGGAAGAGGGTGCAAACCACACCAGAGCACCCGCCAACCACCCACAACACAACACTTCGCTCTCCGAATGTGGTGAAATCTTCCACAACAGGATGATCGGTTGATCTTTCCCGCCGTACTTTGGATTGGTGAACTTTGTGAAGTACTGAAGCAGATTTGTTGCCGTCTTTTATATCGTTCCGCTGGTATATGGCTCCATCGCGCGCTCTTTTCTCTCTCTCTCTCTCTCTCTCTCTCTCTCTCTCTCTCTCTCTCTCTCTCTCTCTCTCTCTCTCTCTCTCTCTCTCTCTCTCTCTTACCATCTCTATATCTCTCTATCTCTCTCTCTCTTACCCTCTCTCTATCTCTCTCTATCTCTCTCTTTCCCTTTCTCTTTCCCTCCCCCCCCTCTCTCTCTCTCTCTCGCTCTCTCTCTCAACAAGACTGTTTAGACCGGTTTTTTTCAAAGTAGGCGCGCCCCCTTGGGGGCAGTAGCAACAGTTTGGGGGGGGGGGGGCGCTGTGGCGGAAATGGGCGATTGGGGGGCGTTAAAGGGCGTTAAGGGGGTGGTGTGAAATTTTCATGAAATGGAAAAGAAAATAAATAAATAAAATGATGAAGGAAACGAAGCCTCGGAAATACGAACAGAATAAACTGATAACAGTTAAAGAAATGGTTAATCTTAGGCAGAGTTTACAATGCTGCTTGCTACAAAGACCTTTCTTTCCCAGCACACAAAGCCCATAATGATGATATATTCCAGCCTGGAAAATTTCCACAGTTTTTCCTCACGAATGACTGGCCAATAAAAGTTTTGATTTGCCTGTTCTGCGTGAAAGTTATTTTCTCCATAGTTTTGATTTGCGAAACTGACATCTTGATTTGAAGCCAGTCGATCGCGGAGTGACAATACCGTTCAAAGATGTATTGATGAGATGTCAGCAAATGTTGAGAAGTCATTGTGCCAAATGCATAAAGGACGTGAGTTCTGTCTTTAGCTGGATGAGTTCACTTTGCCGGGAAAGGAAGCTTTGCTTCTTGCTTATGTGCGGTTCAAGGAGAGTGAGGAAATCATGCAAGAATTGTTATTTGCGAAAACTTACCCAAGGCGAATCCATTTTCAAATTGGTCCTATAATTTTTCGAGAAGAAACAGATCCCTCTGACCAATAGTTGCCTGTGCAAAAGATGGGCCACCGTTGATGACCGGTCCGTACGGTGGATTTATAAGCGTTTTAAAGAAATCAGGTTGGTGGTTGGCGGGTGCTCTGGTGTGGTTTGCTTCTTCTTTCCTATCAAACATCTATCGTCCTTATCTCCCCTCCTTCTTTTTTATGTTTGTTACTCTCTGGTAACACCTCTAATCTTCTGGCGCTCATATGACCTTATGCAGTTGCGAGCGCCGTAAAACCTCTACTAAAACTAAAACTAAACTAAAAGAAATCAGCCCCTGTGGCATTCACAGACAGCATTTGGTTGCAAAATAAAAAATCCCCTGAGAAACAACTATGCACTGAAAATGACGAGGACTTTCTATGCTTACTTTTCACACTGAAATCCGGTGGCTCTCAAAAGGAAACTTTTAACACGATTGTTCTGCCTGTTTGACTCTGTGCTGGAGGGTTTTTTCAAGAAACAGAATGTAATCTCTGTAATAAACTGAATGAACACAAGATTTGCGTTCCTCACAGATCTTTTCACAAAGTTCAACCAGGTCAGCTTGCAGCTGCAGGGGGGGGGGGGTGACAATGACCTGATCGAGGAAAAATCCATGTTTTGGTCATTCGTATAATAGAAATTGGAGATGCTCCGAGGAAACATTGGCAGAAGAGAATTGGCTCAGTTTCCTGGCTTGGCGGGGACACTGAGAGAAGGGCACGTGTCTGACGAGGAACTAGGAATATTATACCAACCACCTCAGAGATTTGCATACTGATATGAAGACAAGGTTCACTGATATTATTAAACTGGAAATTCGAGACTGGGTACTGGACCCAATCAACACTGGAACACATGGTAACTTGCGAGTAGCAATTGAAGAAGAGCTTCTGACAATGAAAAGTGACTTTGAGATCAAACTATTGTTTAGGAAGTCGTACCAGTCGTTCTGGTTGAAGACTTGTGGAAGACAATTAATATCCCTCCCTGTGGGAAAAGATCAAGTTGCTGTTTATCGTTTTTCCCACCTCCTGTCTAGTAAAAAGGGGATTCAGTGAAGTGACAAGTTTGCTGACGAAGCAGAGGAACAAACTAAGGATCACAGACCTTCGCGATTTGCGTCTGCTATGCGTACTTACCAATCTGAAACCAGTTGGTTTCGTTGGTGGTGATGATTACAGACTAAGATTCATGCATACTTTTTCTTTCTTGTGGTTTACGTTTTTAGTTTTAGTAGAGGTTTTTTGGCGACTGCACAAGGTCATAATATGAGCGCAAAATGGTTTATCACATTTGAACATGTTCTATGTTCTGCAATTGATATATTTGATATACAAATCAAGGCCACTTTATTGCAACACGTTGATGGGAGAAAAGGTTTCATAAAGATAATGTCAATCTGTTTTCAAACCAATGACCACTGGTTTATTTGTGTCTTTCTTCTAATATGTCAGAATACACGTATTACCAAGGACAACTATAATAATATGCATAAAATGAAAGCATAATATTATCAATGCCCTTGCATAATATTGATGAAAAAAATTGTTTTATGATCTCTGGAACACAGATGGTGATTTGTGACCCAACTAATGTTTCTATTCAGAACCAATTAATCATTAGAAAAAAATTGTTTTATGATCTCTGGAACACAGATGGTGATTTGTGACCCAACTAATGTTTCTATTCAGAACCAATTAATCATTAGAATTTAGGCGCGATGTAATGTAACCTGCTGTTTGAGCTCTCTCTTTATTTGTGATTGTCAATATTCACGTCGCTATGTCAGATTGAGGGGGGGGGGCTGGGACTCGCTTGGTGAAAAAGGGGGCGGTTGGCGAAAGGAGTTTGAAAACCACTGGTTAGACTGTAAAGAAAAAAATAATGTTGTTCGTTTGTTCCGCTAAGGACACATTGTCATCTCGACTGCTGCCGAACAATCCTATAATATTGTGATACATAAAACATTTTGTTCGCTTTTAAGCACAAGGGGGCTATCCCGAAAAATGCTGTTTTAAGAAAATCAAAAGTAAAGTTTTTGCACCTTGTTCAGTTTCTTTCAAAGACAAGGAGAGTTTTCTCTATAACCAAACAAATATACACACCAATGAAACCAAACTTCTCCTATAGGTAGGGCAATGCCCTGTTTTGATGTCGGTCGAGATTTCTGGAAACCCCTGAAATCTGAGTTAAACCGCTTGTCCTTCAAAGCGACCGTTTATCCAAATAGAAAATTTCACATGACATAGTTCATTGTCTTTGCCCACGAGTTTTTCACGAGAGGAAAAAAACGAGCGTATTTCGCAAGGAAAAAAAGCCCAGATCTTTCTAGACCGTTGTTGTTTATGTTTCTGTTATTGCCTTGTTGGCTAGCTTTGTTTCTGAGTTTTGTCATATCATATTTTGGTTGTTAGGTTTTCTGTGGGTTCTTGGGTTAATTTTTTTAAAAATCATTTGCGTCTATCGTTATAATAATAATAATAATAATAATAATAATAATAATAATAATAATAATAATAATAATAATAATAATAATAATAATAATAATAATGATAATAATAATAATATTAATAATAATAATAATAATAATAATAATAATAATAACAATAATAATAATAATTGCATTTGTATAGCACATATATCCATACTCAAGAGCATGCTCTATGCGCTTTACAACTATCATTGATCATTACCCCAGCAGACCCTCTGAGAATACTCAGAAACATTCTCGGCTTCCACGGAAGCATACAGTGCAAGCTGCAGATTTTACGCGCTCAAACACTATCAAACTGACAAAATCGTTCACTGTCTATAGCCGGGTACCCATTCCCACCTGGGTGAAGTGAGGAAAATTTGTGTAAAGTGTCTTTCCCAAGGACACAACGTCGGGTACCTGACGGGATTCGAACCCACGACCTTATGGTTGCGAGTCCGAGAGCCTAACCACTAGGCCACCGACGCCAATATTGATATTCATAAATTCTCTCTTTAGTTGGTATCCTGGGCTACAATCCAGCCAAGTTTTGTTAGCCCCCTCCCCCCCCCCCTTTTTTTTTTTCTCCTGACTCTTTTGTGTTGTATGTTGGTGCGGCTGGTTGACATGGGGGTTTCTCGTCATGTTTGGAAGACAGAGGAGGAGGGAGAGTCTTCTTTGATTTTCAGACAAAATAACATTACAATATAACAGTTTTGAACTTTGTTGTGTCCTTTTTTAGTAACTATTTTTAGGGCACTTGCAACACAATAAGGTCATATTAGTGCCGAAGATTAGAGATGTTACAAGAGAGTAACAAATACAAAAAAGAAAGAGCAGAGAAAAGGACAATAGAGATGTTTGATAGGAAAGAAGAAGCTAACCACACCAGAGCACACGCACACCACCCACAACATTTGTTTAATGAACACAGCTCAACGTTTCGCCTCTTGGGCTTCCTCAGGAACAACTGAGAGAAAAACGTAATGGGCGTTGTGTATTCTAGCAGGGAAATTGGCCGAACAAAGAGGGTGCTCTCATCAGATGACCGAACCACTTGATTCTTTGACGTTCTAAATGTTCCGTGATTGGGCTTTGTTTTTCTTTTTGTTTTGTTTTGTTTGTTTTTTTTGGTTTGGGTTTTTGTTGTTGTTGGGGGTTTTTAAATAAATTGAATAAATGTCAAGGGTCTTGTAGGATGACAAATTAGGAAGATACAAAAGCTAATAGGTCTAATGTAATATATCATACCAGCTGGGCCCCCTTTCGGTGAAAGGAATGATCGGTCCATTATTAACATCAACTGAAAGTAATTGGCCTACTAAATTTACAATCTCCTGGAATTGAGCAATAAATCTTGACAGATGAAAAAAATAGAAGATCTAGATCTATACTCTCAAAACAAAATGCGCATCGCAAAATATCACTTCCGGCACTTTCACTGTGAAGGAGAGCGACGGAGATTTGTTTCGTTTCTCAGTGGAATAATCACAAAGGCTAAAGAAGGGCGGGAACTTTTTGTCCAAAATATTTTTCTAAATTCAGGAAATGAATAAATTAAAAATCAGGCTCCGTCATGGGGACCTAGCTATCGTTTTGCAGATACTTGCCGACTTTCAACTCTGTAGCTGTCGTAGTTTTATGGGAAAAGTGGCACATGTGTTTTAAAGTTGCCAAATATTAATAGATTATTATGATTCGATTCTAGACAGTTAAACTGTATAAACCTAGGTCTGTGGCATCCCAGTCAGGCAGTTTGCCATCGCACGCAGAAGTCCTGAGTTTGATGGACGTCTGGGGAGAAGTGTTGTCGTCGAATATTTCGATCTTTCTGGGAGAGGGAGAGAGAGAGAGAGAGAGAGAGAGAGAGAGAGAGAGAGAGAGAGAGGATAGAGAGAGAGAGAGGGAGAGAGGGAGAGAGAGAGAGAGGGA
>NW_004797414.1:1021668-1028756 GCF_000002075.1 Aplysia californica
GGGGGGGGTAGAGAGAGAATGTCTCATAGTGATCTAAACTGAGTCGACAAGGATGTAAAACGCCCACATTTTTGTCCCTAAATAAACCCACGAGGTATCTGAAATGATCATCACACTACCCAACCACCTGTTCATGCCTTCACACTCGATTGTGACCAAAGTTTGCCCAGTTGGGAACAATTCTAGATTACTGTCAAAAATGTCATGGTGCAACTTATTGTCAAATATCTCCTCAACTATTGACCATAAACTCTCTAGCTTTTACACAGTGACATGTATCAATTTGTCTTAACAGATCAGTATTTTTGTAAACACATGTTAGCTCTATTCTAGAAAATTCCGTAATAAATACTAATAAAAAGTCCTAGTGGGTGGTTTCTACAGATCTTAAAAGGTTTACAGCTGGATGATATCGCTTTTAAAAGCAAGTCCCTCTTTTTTTCTTTATTGAACGCATGTTTTGAGAACTTTTAGTTTTAAAAAGTTTTCACTAGGCCTATAAGACTAATTTCTTGTAACAAGTTTTGCCTCTAAAAAGTGTCATTAGTGAGCTGTGACGTAGGCCATATGTGTATACAAAATGTGTGTGAGAAGCGGGAAGTGCTGTGAACAGTTCTTTTATCCGCGTGAAGGAGATTTGTAGTATTTTATATAAATTTATGAAGAAAAGTTTTTTAGTTTAGCCGCAGTTGTTGTGGAAAAATATGATTAAATTAAGTCACATTGAGACAAACTGCTGTGCAAAGTATGGGTGACATTGATTCACCCGTTATAAAGATATTTGAGGATAAGTTGCGCCACGAATTTTTGACCTCACTATAGATAGATTTCTGCGTGAAAGGGCAGCCTTCTGTATCATCATGATTTTCTGTCTTACATCTCTGTTTATCCCGTGTCTAAAGTAGCATTATTGCCACTTTTTCTTTCCTAATCCTTACTTTCGTCCTTTTCCTCTACTTCTTATATGTTTGTCACTCTTTTGTAACCCGCTATTTCCTGGATGCCTTGATAGTCGAAGCAGGCTTCGTGCTGGTGAGGCTAGAGAGGTGAGCAGAGGAAGCCTGATTCCCCGTTTGGACTTCTCTGTTGACATCCACCCCTTGGCTTTCATATGACCTTATGTAGTTGCGAGCACCGTAAAACCTTACTGGGACAAAACCAGTGTAGTGTTATTGCCACTACTACTTCCTACACGCCCACGTTGCTCCAAACAGCTGCCCATGAATGAGGTCACTGATTCACTGACCGACTTCAACTCGCTTCCTGATAGACATGCCGTGATAATTAGCCCTACCCGTACGCCCTGGTGTCAATCTGTACCCCCGGGGTTGTATTCTTCACATCTTAGAATACTTCTAGTACGAAGATCTCTTTGAAACTTTCAGTATTTCTCCAAAAATAATTTTGATAGACTGCTATGCAAAGCGTACAGATCGGTTTAACGGGTACATTTCCTGTTTGGAAAGAGGTGGCATAGAGTTCCCCACGTCGTATGAATACGACAGTAAAACACCAGGTACGGATAGGGTTAAAGTCAAAACGATGAAGTTAAGAGGCCCTGCTTCTTGTACTGTCTACTTTTTCTGCTACTTGTTTATTGAAGAGTCGGTGTTCCTTTTTCTTTCAAAAAGTTGTTTCTTCTTTTAGTAGTACGTTTTATTGCAGCTGAGTCTATGGCATTAGTTGAGTGTGCTCTGGAAATGATTTGTCGAAATTCAAATTTGAAATATACTAAGAAACGGAAGAAACGATACATAATTTGGTTACATTTTTTAAAAGAACGAAGCATTAATTGGCCGCTTTTAAGCACACGGGAGCTATCCCGAAAAATTCTGTTTAGAGAAAAATCAAAGTTTTTGGACCCTTGTTCAGTTTCTTTAAAAGACAAGGAGAATTTTCTCTATAACCAAACAAATATACACACCAGTGTAACCAAACTTCTCCTATAGGTAGGGCAATGCCCACTTTTGGTGTAGGTCAAGATTTCTCGAAACCCGTGAAATTTAGATTAACACGCTTGTCCTAAAAAACGAGCAAGTGATAATTCAGTTAACTCAAGAATGTCGCCAGAGCAATACGGGACGTGTTGTTCATCTGATCTGAAGACAAACTGAACCCACACAAATTAAGCGCTCATATGACCTTATGCAGTTGCGAGCGCCGTAAAACCCTCTACTATAAAAACAAACACAAATTAAGATTAAGAAGGTGGGAAAAGGTCAAAAACATTTGACACCTTCTTGTGTCGTGATAATTTCTTACCTTCCCACATTCATTGTAGCTGCTTCATACGTTCAAAAATGTTTTAATCGTTCAGGTGTCATTTATCATTGTCGTATGTCATTCGAGCTTTTCAGGGGAAGCAAAAGACTGTTATATTTCGCTCAGAAAACTACCGTCATGCAAACGAGTTAATTCGTCTAAATCAGGGTACCATTGGAAGAACGGAGAGGAGATGAGGGCCGATCAATGAGCCCCATGAAACAGGAAACTATAAGAATTTCTATCATACCTGGTTTTCATTCTTTCTTCTTTTTTTTTCTTCTTTTTTTTTTTTCTTTTATTTGGGGGGAGGGGGGGGGGATTATGTGACATATGAAAATGTTGAATGACAACGGCGTTTTGTGGAAGGTGTCAGATTGTGTCATTTACAGGTCATCTTACTTTTCTTTTCTTTTCTGTCTTTCTTTCTTTCTTTCTTCTTTTTCTTTTTTTCTGTCGTTTTTTTTCGTTCTTTCTTTCTTTCTTTCTTTCTGTCTGTCTGTCATCCTTTTTTTCTTTCTGTCTTTATTCTTTCTTTCTTTCTTTCTTTCTGTCTTTTTCCTTCTTTTTTCTGTCTTTCTGTCTTTCTTTCTTTCTTTCTTTCTTTTTTCTATCAGTCTATCTTGGTTTTCCCGCGGCAGTAGAAGACGGCTTAACTTGACAATGTGTTTCTCTTTACCCAAACATCAAGGCAGTTACAGTTGTGATGTGAAAAAACGCCTGTGTCTGTGATGTACTAGTTAGGTGTTTTACCCTCGCACGCAGGAGACGAGAGTTCGAATCCTGAGTGGGGAGAAATCTTAAGGAGTATCTCGGTGTTTCCGCTGTGGTGTTGTATCGCTCTCACCTTGGGCTGACCTTGATAGACTGGGTCTTACTTACTTAGTTACTTGCTTACTTGGTCATTTGGTTACTTCGTTACTTGGTGACGAGGTTAGTTAGTTGTTTGGTTACTTCGTTACGTGGTTACCCGGTTACTTAGTTATTTGGTTGCTAGGTTAGTTAGATAGTTGGTTACTTTGTTACTTGGATATTTGGTTACTTGGTTAGTTAGGTAGTTGGTTACTTCGTTACGTGGTTACCCTGTTACTTAGTTATTTGGTTACTTGGTTAGTTAGGTAGTTGGTTACTTCGTTACTTGATTATTTGATTACTTGGTTACTTGGGTACCCAGTTACTCCTTTACTTGGTTATTTGATTACTTGGTTACTTGGGTACCCAGTTACTCCTTTACTTGGTTATTTGATTACTTGGTTACTTGGGTACCCAGTTACTCCTTTACTTGGTTATTTGATTACTTGGTTACTTGGGTACCCAGTTACTCCTTTACTTGGTTATTTGGTTACTTGGTTACTTGGGTACTTGGAGGTAGGCATCATCGTCTTGTTCTGTCTTGTTGAAGTTCTTGCCAGACTAGGCGATATCCTAAACACACTGTTTAGTTTTAGTAGAGGTTTCACAGCGCTTGCAACTGCATATGGTCATATGAGCGCTCACACACAAGTGAGTGATTTGGCCACGTTTTGTGGGCAGTGGGGAAGAGGGGTCACCTGGGAAGTTACCGGTATAGGTTAACGTCTCACTTGGAACTCCATCTACGTGCAGGTTGAAGGGGGGGGGGGGGTACGAACATTTTAACTTGTTAAAAGTGGCAAAAACTGGCACTGGTTAAAATATAGAGGTTGACAAACACACAGATCTTTGTACTGCCATAAGCTGACAAAACACCTTTTTTTAAAATTCCCAGCAGTTTCGAGAAAAAGAGTTTATTATTGTCTGCATAACCATCGAGAAATAGAGTACTTCCGAAATTTGAATTCTAATTCATTCAAAAACTAGTCGCAGTTTCACTTTGCTTTTTCACACATGAAGGGAAACTGATTAGGCTTTCGATTTAGCAAATAAAAATATATTTGGCACCAAAATGAAAAAAGGGCGTTTTGTCAGCATAATGCAGTGTAGGGTTTGTAGGTACCAAGTTGGCAACCAGGTTACTGACATAATACTTGTTTAAACATGAAGTTGCGGAGATTCCGACACAGGATCCTCGAACCCGAGTCGGTCGAGAGGGAACAATTTACACACAATAATATGGTATCCCCTCGCCCTAGGTGGAGCGGCCAAGCAAGCACACAGATTTAATGCCATGTCAAACCCAAGTAGTCTGCGCTATTTAAAGCAGGCACGGTGTCATCCATCATCATTGTATGTAATGTAGTAAAGCTATGGAATCGGCACTTATATGACCTTATTGTGTTGCAAGTGCCGTAAAACTCTTACAAAACTAAAAAAGCATTGAATAGGTCAGGGAAAATCGTAGAGGAAAGGTCGGTGTCCCGTGCGTCGTGTCAGTTTCCTGTCGTGTTGACCTTACCTGCTCCGGAAGGGGGGACGTGAGTGTGAGTAGTTTCTTGTGAATGTTGGGACGTGAGTGTGAGTAGATTCTTGTGAATGTTGGGACACACAGAGATGAGAGAGTGTGAGTAGTTTCTTGTGAATGTTGTGATACACAGAGATGAGAGAGTGTGAGTAGTTTCTTGTGAATGTTGTGATACACAGAGATGAAGAAAAGGTCATCTCGAGAATTCAGCATGGGTGACAATTTTTGTCACGACTTGGTGGAATCAGGCGCTCGTCAATTTGTGGACATACATAATATGAGGTTATTAGTATCATCTTAAAGCCTCTTCATTTTCCTTCCTTTTGGTGAAAAAAATATCCATCTATGCTGAATAAAAGTCGAAATATTTGCAATTGAAGGAGGTCAAGGTCACCTGGTTTCAGAGGCAAAATTATCGAGAAAATGGCTGCCAAAGTGTAGTAACTTCCATAGCCTGAGAAGTTACATTTTTTGTTCCTTTACTCGATGATTTTCTGTAAAATCGCCACAGACATGTGTTTTTAAATGAACATTTAAAAAAAAATTATTATTAAACTTTCTAAATCTCTGGTGTTGGTTTCATATGCTCTAAGAGGCAGGCTCGGGGGTTCAAGCCTCATCTCTGTCCGACGTCGTGTTCTTGGGTAAGACACTTTACACGAATTCCCCGTTTGGCTCGGTCCCTTCGGAGATGGACGTTAAACTCGGAGGTCCTGCCTCTTGAATAACCTAACAATGTTGATAGGGGCGTTGAACCTATACCGTTTCACCTTTTTTTCACCTTTTTTTCACCATAGGCTCAAGAAATATGCTATGTCCAAATCTAAATACTAGATGCTGAAAAAAAATAAGAAAAAGATATATATACAATGCAGGTATAATTGTGAAAAGAAGAAAACCGTTTTCTTTCTCTCTCTCTCTCCCTCTCTCTCTCTCTCTCTCTCTCTCTCTCTCTCTCTCTCTCTCTCTCTCTCTGTGTCTCTCTCTGTCTCTCTCTCACACTCTTTTTTTCTCTCTCTTCTCTCTCTCTCACTCTCTATCTATCTATCTCTCTGTCTACCTCTCTATCTCTCTATCGATCTATCTATCTATCTATCTATCTATCTATCTATCTATCTATCTATCTATCTATCTCTTTCTCTCCAAATATCAGCCAAACAGGTGGTATTGTTGTTGTTGGTAAAAAAGTCAAACCATATTTGTCGCACCCTTCCAATCTCCAAATGACAAAGTCTGTTTGGTCTTTCGTTTTGTTTCGTTTTGGTTTTCTTGGGGTGGTCGTGTTTTATTGTTGTTTTTTTCGTTTTTTATTGTCGTTGTTTTTTCGTTTTTTGTTGTTGTTTTCGAAAGTGTTTTACGGCGCTCGCAACTGCATAATAATGTCATATGAGCGCGTGGGACACATTAAACATTTTCAGTTGGTAAGAAATTTAGAATTTTACCCGGGTGGCGGCCGAAGCCTACTTTTATCGATTTTAGACCACCAAGGGATCTTTTAACGTGTGCAATTTGCACACGGGACCTCCGAGATTTTTCGCCCTTGTCCGAGAATGATTGGTGTAGATCTTTCCTACCCGAAGATCAGGGGTGTGGCTGAAAGACAGCAGTAAGGAGCCAGGAAGTAGCAGTAGAAAGGCTGCAGAAAGAGTCATGAGCCCAGAGGAAGGGGCAAAGGAGGTGAAGGGGTGAGGGCAGAAAGAGGAGACGAAAGCAGACGACAGAACATTGCAAGAGAGCAGGAAAAGAGGGGAAGGGTTACAATGTTTAGAGAAGAAAATGTTCCGTCGCTCTCCAGATTCAAACCCGGGACGTTTAAATGAGAGGCCAACACCTTACCATCTAGGCCACGAGAGGTTCAGCAACAGTTTTTAATTATTTTTTTGGAAGGCAAAGGGGGGGGGGAGCAAGGTATATGATAAGCAAAAATAGATACACAGGACCAGAGATGTATGTTATAAAGATTTAGCAACTGCTTAAATTTTATATTTTTTGGAGGGGTGGGCGGCGGAGAAAGGTTTATAATAAGTAGAAACAGATACATAGGACGAGAGATATGTTTATACAAGTTCAGCTGCAATGTCTGAACAAAACAATTACAAAGAGAAAATAACTGGGTAGATTTTGTCAAATTGTTCAGTTTGAGACAGACTGCACCCTCTCCGAGGATATTGATGACGATGATGATAATAATGATACTCGGTGCGGGGAATTATAGCTATCACTTGTGCGAGCGTCGCTGTAGATATGTCGTCGATTAGAATATGTTTCTTTTGCCTCTTTCTTTCCTTCTTACTGCCACTGTGTGTGTGTGTGTGTGTGTGTGTGTGTGTGTGTGTGTGTGTGTGTGTACGTGTGTTCTCTCTCTCTCTCTTTCTCTCTCTCCTCTCTTTTTTTCTCTATCTCTATTTATTTATCTATATGTCTATCTATCTGTCTGTCTGTCTGT
>NW_004797414.1:1030880-1045761 GCF_000002075.1 Aplysia californica
GTATGTATGTATGTATGTATGTATGTATGTATGTATGTTTGTATGTATGTATGTATGTATGTATGTATGTATGTATGTTTGTATGTATGTATGTATGTATGTATGTATGTATGTATGTTTGTATGTACCGGCACGTGCGTGCGCGTGCGCGTGCGCATGTGAGAGTGAAGGGAGGGGTGTGAGGTGACGCAGAACAATGTCTCAATTCACACATTTGCAGCCATGAGCAAGCCCAACAGACAGACAACATATGGTTGCAAACTTGTGTCTGGGAACTGCCGCCAAAGAAAGGAAGCAAAGCCCGCAGCAAACAGGGCGAGTGACCCTAGCTATAAAACCTGGGACGCACCTCATTCAGCAGGTAGTTGAAGTACGAGTTCAGGTTCGAGAGAGAGAGTTGTGGGCCTTTCAGAACAACTGCCAAGCTCCAGTTTCTCAGATTCCTACAATTCTCCCGTCATTCCGAAAGTCGTTGCTGGGAGCATTTTCTAGCAACAACGGTGAGTTGAGTCTGTCGTCTGACACAGTAAGCCTATCTATTCGGAGACGTCTCCGACGGAGATAGACCAATCAAAATGCTTTGTGTCTCTAGACCAAGTCTAAAAATCTGGGTGGTTACAGGGGCATGCCCCCCTGTTTTATTCCATAATTTGATATTTTGCCGTTAGGTTTGACATTTTCTTGAAAATAATTGATTTGCGACAGTTTTAGTGGCTAAATGTGTGATCTGCAGCAAATAATACTCAGTTTGACCCCCCAAGCAGTACATATGTGTGCGGGAGTACGTCTCCGAATAGTTCCTGGGTGCACTCGGCCGGAGACGTCTCCAAATACCTTCTGTCGTCGTCTAGACTCACCAAACGCGTATTGTGCTGGGTGATAATTGGCGGTAATTTTTGTTTCTTGTAGTCCCTAAGTAAAGTTAAAGGCACTTATAATATGACCTATCTCTGTTTTAGGTGCTGTAAAACTCTTTTAACAAATTATATAAAATTCTTGTGGTCACATGCGAGCTTCCACCTGACGCTGCTTTTGTTATGTTGGGGGATTTTTTATCATTTGTATATTTTAGTTTTGTTTTTGTTGGGGGTTTTTGTTTTTGTTTGTTGTTGTTGTTTTGTTTTTTTGTTCCATTTAATTTGTTGTTTCTTTGTTTCTTTGTTTGGTGGGGCTTGGGATTTTTTCTTAACCCTATCTGTACGCCCTGGGGTCATGTTGTACCATCGGGGTTGTATTCTTCACATTTTAGAATACTTCTAGTACGAAGATCTCTTTGAAATTTTCAGTATTTCTCAAAAATATATTTTGACATACTGCTGCTATGCAAAGCGTACGGATCGGATTAACGAGTAAATTTCCTCTTTGGAAAGTGGTGGCATAGAGTTCCCCACGTCGTATGGATACGATAGTAAAACACAAGGTGCGGATAGGGTTAAGTGGTGGCACAGAGTTCCCCTCGTTGTATGGATACGATAGTAAAACACGACGTACGGATAGGGTTAATCTATTTTATCATTACAGTTCTTTCGTTTTGATAGGGTGATAACACAAAATGATATGTTTAACCATAATAACGGAACAAATTTCAAACCATGACTTCGTTGTGAATTTTACACCAAAATACAAATTAATTTCCAAACAGTGCAAATCTGTAGAAAAATCAGGGAAATTTATGAATGCGTTTTGGCGCCTAACAAGACACCAGTCTATACCTCCCTGTCTCTCTCTCTCTCTCTCTCTCTCTCTCTCTCTCTCTCTCTCTCTCTCTCGCTCTCGCTCTCTCGCTCTCTCTCTATCAATTTATCTCTCTCTATCTATCTATCTATCTATCTATCTATCTATCTATCTATCTATCTATCTATCTATCTATCTATCTATCTATCTATCTATCTATCTATCTATCTATCTATCTATCTCAGAACTTAACGCGGAAACAATAGCAGCTGCAACTTGGCATGTCATGCGGACTCATGTGACCCTTTGCGTGGAGAGATTACAGGATAGTTTTGTATTGTATTTTTGACACCAGCACGTCCAGACAGTGAAAATAAAACACATGCAGAAACAACAGAAATGTGGTTTCTTAGGAGACTACTGATAATATCGTGGAAGGAAAAGAAATCAAATGAGGTAGTGCTTGATGAAACCCACGTGGGACGCTCACTGTTTTTATTGTTAAAGACAATCAAGAAACGACAAATGATGCAGTTTTGGGGACACCTGAATAGACATGAAGGTCTTGAACATCTAGCTCTCACTGGCAAAATTGAGGGCAAGAGAGGCAAAGTTTGGTCCAGGGCAACCTATTTAGGGAACCTAAACAATTGGGTAACAGGAAAAGATCAGGGAAACGTAGCTTTTTAAAGAGCATCCGAGCAAAGGAATGAATGGAGAACCGTGATCGTCGATGTCTGTCGCAGACCTGGCATTGGATGATGATGATGATGATGATGATGATGATGATGATGATGTCCGGACGGCTGAAAGGACGCCGTCGGCTCACCGGCTTCGCTCGTCCCGTGCTTCTTGTGGACAACCAATCCTAGCAAACTGGTTAGGTAGGCTGCTGGGCTGGCAAACGAAAGATTTTGGGTTTGAACCCCGTCAGAGGCGTGACGTTGTGTCTTTGGGAAAGTCACTCCTATACAGATTAACATCCCTCTTTTCACACAGATAGTAGTGGGTACTTTTTGCTTCCCGGGAAGCTGAGAATGTTTCTGAGTTGTTTATGCCCTGCTGAGGTAGTAATGAAACATGTCTAGTGTAAGGCGCATAGAGCTTGCTAACGAGCGGGGATACATATACATATATTTATTGTGCAAGTTCGTCACTTTGGCCGCCTCAAACTTCCCAACCACTTAACTTTCCAATTTGAAGAAAAATAACAGTGGTTCAGAATTATTTAAAGGGCGCACAGTTATATTAAGGAGTCTGAAGTCACTGTAGTTTAATTTTCGGTTTTTCATTAGTTTTGTTTAGATCTAATCTTGGGAAAGTCCGTCTTCTAAGACGCTCTTTTAAAAAAGTGAGACTTCCTTTCACATGCAGTGCGCATTAAACCCACAGTGACTTGACGACCAATTCTTTTGATTCCGTTGATCCTGAATCGGAAAAGTAAAGTAAAGAGTCCGTTCATCAAACGGGGTACCCAGCTAGTTCGTTGTATAAATGCTCTCTATTATTATTGTATCCCAGCTATAGACACCAAAAGATATTATTGTCAGTTTGTTGATGCTTGGGCACTTCATCGGCATTGTATTGTCTGATTTCCCGAAAACAAAGAATGTTTTGTGGATGCTTGACGGGTGCTCTGGTGTGGTTAGCTTCTTCTTTCCTATCAAACATCTATCGTCCTTATCTCTCCTTCATCTTTTTTGTTTGTTCCTCTCTTGCAAAAACCCCTAATCTTCTGGCGCTCATATGACCTTATGCAGTTGCGAGCGCCGTAAAACCTCTACTAAAACTTTTTAAAACTAAAAGAATGTTTCTGAGTATGCTTGGGTGGCTGGGGTAATGGTATAGGTTGGAAATCACAATGAGCTTGCTTTTAAGCGGGGAAATGCGCAACACGAATACATACATTTATGATCATAATTAGTTTACCATTCATCGTAGGTGACCTTCTTTGTTCTTCCACATGCTGTGGGAGACCTATCTGGGAAACCTTCTACTTTCTGCCACATTTCTAACCCAGATGCCACGGCTTGGGACACTGGTTCTTTTGTTGTTGTTATTGTTGTTTCTGTTGTTGTTGCATTTGTTGTTGTTGTTGTATTTGTTGTTGTTGTTGTAGTTGTTGTTGTTGTTTTTGTAATGGTATAGTTTTACGCCCCCACCAACACGATTTAGACATTTAGGAGACGAGCCTTGACTCAGTTTGTTTTGACTTGTTCTTATATTTGCGGCGACGATCCTAACATCAAGCGGTCACTCGTCGACCAGTAGGACAGAGAAGGCTTTTTTCGCCGCGGGAGCTTGAGAGAAGGGATTAGAAGATGTAGACAGAGTGAGAAGTCGTTAATTTTTCATAAAGCAAAACGTTAACCACCCCCCCCACACTTTCCAACCCAGCTGACAAAACAAAACAAAACTTCTAGGAAAAGGAAAAAAAACAGTCAGCAGTAGGGGATAATTATCACTGAAGAAAAGGATTGATAGTGACATATATATTATGTGTAAATGTTTTCAAGGATTTGTAATTTGCTAAATGACAGACGACCAATTACTTTTACAACTGAAGTGTTTGGTGTTTTTGTTGTTTTTAAATGGCGAGTCGACCAGCGAGTAGCATGAGTGCTGCTTTACCCTGACACCGTGAAGAAGATTTGAGTGATGAATGTGCTAGATCTATTGGTTTTAGTTGTGATTCTAATTAATCTTTTTTCTTCTTTTTTTTCCTTTGTTGGGGGGGGGAGGGGTGATGAACATGCGATCGTCAGGTTCAGTTTTCTCACCAATGTGTTGAAAATGTCCATAATGATTGTGGCATTTTTGCAGTGATACATATACAGTGAGGGTGCGGTGGCGGAGCAGTTAGTGCGCTCGTCATCTCAGCGGAAAGCCGGGGTTCGAACCTCGGTTCGGACACGGATTTTTTTTCGCCCCTTCCTGCCCACCCAGCAGTTATGGTTACCCGACTTCTAGTTGGGGAAGTAAAGGGGGGGGGAAGGAACTGGACACCCTACCACAATATACCGAAGTCCCAGGAAGTTGTCTCACTAACAAAACAATCCCCAATGTCCGGACCGGATGCGGGAACAATTTGTACATGTTAGTTCCTCGTGCGTATTCTCGTCTGTGGGAGGCAAAGGTTTCAGCTCTGTGCCCGCTAGGTGGGTGGGTGGGTGGAGAGTGGTAAACGTATAGATCAAAACAAGCTGTGAGGACAGTGCGCGCTGAGTGGGTGGAAAGTGTTAAAGGCAATAGCCACTAGATCTAATACTAATCTATGCATTTTCTATTTAGTGAAAGTTCCTCACTTTGGCCGTCTAAAACTTCGGAACCACTTAACTTTCCAAGTCGAAAAAATGAACGGCGGTTCAGAATCATTCAAAGGATGCACAGTTTTATTGATGAGTCTGAAGTCATTGTAGTTTAATTTTCAGTTTTTCATTAGTTTTGTTTAGACTAATCTTGGGAAAATGTGTCTCCTAAGATGCCATTGTAAACAAGTGTGGTTTCCGTTCATTAGCCATGCGCACTGTTTCACACCTTTGAAATTATGGAGCGTTCAGACACAAAAGCGGAATAGAGAGAGAATCAATCTATACATTTATTATATATCTGGCAACTTGGAAACACATGTGCCCCTTTCTCTCAAGACGTATTGCTCAATTCCAGTAGAGCGTAAATATAGTAGGACAATTACTTTCAGTTCATGTTAATGCGCCGATCATTCCTTTCATCGAAAGGGGGCCTAGCTAAAATAATAAAAGACCTTTATATGGCGCTCCAGCCAGGTATGAGGCCTTGTATAGACCAAAAGGAGGTCTGAAGAAAGCACACGCGGGTGGGTGGAATGTGTTAAACGTATAGACCAAAATAACCTCGGAAGACAAGACCGGACTACAGCAGCGATATGTTCATGAAGTATACTGACTTAGGGGGGGGGGGGGAGTCACGCGTTGACCTCCCGCTTAGAATACCGCGACTTGATTGTCGGTAGTTTAGCGGAATAACATCTCAATAATCAACTTGCTGGATTGTAATAAAAATGTAGATCTTCGCCCTATAAGAGCCAGTTCCACGTATCAAGATTTTAGCGAATTTTTATGGAGGAACAAAAAAACTGGTTAATGTAGGTATGTGTGAATGATCAACACCCCGGAAACGATCAAGCCCTAAAAGCGTATCATGTGATACACGATTTAGGAATTCTTGGCTTTACTGTCAGTTCCGTAATAATTCTTGTTGCGTCATCCAAGTTGTAACAATATTGAAATCCATTCCGCACATCTCAAGGTGAGCTAATTTGGAAGCAAACAGCTGAAGATAGCCTACGTCTAATGAGCAGCGGACTAAAGGCAATGCAGTGGCGGCATATTTTGGAATTTTGTGCCCAAATCTTTATAACAAACTCGAATTTGCATCGACAGTTCATAGTATTTAAGCATGCGTGTCGCTGCTTGTCTTTTTACGTTTTAAATTATGAAAAAACCTCACTCCAAAATCTATCGTCCTTATCTCTCCCAGTCCCATTTCTTTGTGCGCTACGCTCCAGTATCACCTCTAATCGTTGCCACTTAGAGTTATTGACTTATACAGTGACCTCATTGAGTTGCAAGTAGCTTATACAAAAAACTCTTACTAAAACAAATAAGTTCGTTCTCCAGTTGAGCACTTAAATCTAACATGGAAAGGATAGAGTCTGTTTAAACTGTTTTAATATTATTATATATATATATATATATATATATATATAATTCCCATCAATAGAAAGGAGCGAGGTTCGATGTCTGTGCCGTGCAGAAAGAATGATCGGTGGGACTCACAGCAGTCTCCTAACATCGATCTGCGAACTGTGAGGGATGATGAGAGGAATGAGGGGACGAGCAGTCTACCTCTGACCTTTCTGAACCATCAGCTGAGCGAAAAGAGCGTAAACATAGCAATTTTCCCACAGCCGAAGAAATCTAGGCGTCGACGGAGACCGTATCTCACCGGAGCATTTAGATCTATTGGCATACCGCACTACCGATTTTTTTTCTTTCTACTCCGCTTTCGATTATGCCTTTTAGATGTAGGTTAGACAGTTTAGGAGACGGTTTGAATTGAAAATCGTTTTGACAGCGATTGTGTTAACTGGAGGGGGATTGTAGGTGCGGGGGAAAATATACACCGCTTTGGGGGAAAGCGTAAAAGCTTACACGTTTAACAGTTGACGGACTGTTTTGTTTTGTGTGGTTTTTTTCGTTGTTTGTTTTTGGGGAGTGGGTTGGTTGATTGTTTTTTGGGGGTGGTTGTTTGTTGGAAGGGGGGTTCTGGTTTCTGGTCCAAAATCACCCCGGACGTCCGGTTTGTGCAAAACTGATGATCAAAGATTTCTTTCTTAACTCGAAGAATACGGAATCTGGCACTCATAATATGACCTTATTCAGTTGCGAGCGTCGTAAAACCTCTACTAAAACTAAAAGAAGTATACGGAAGACAATTCCTCCTTTGTACACAGACAGTTTCATCATCCAAATCTTCAGCATCACAAACCTCCCAATAACTCAGCCCCTTTACCATTCACCCAGTCCCAGATTTGCGACAGACATCGGCGATCATAGTTCTCCATTCATTCCTTTACTCGGATGCTCTTTAAAAAAGCTATGTTTGCCTAATCTTTCCCCATTACCCATTTGTTTAGGTTCTCTAAGTAGGTTGCTCTGGGCCTACCCCTGCCTCGTTTGTCTTCAATTTTGCCAGTGAGAGCTAGATGTTCAAGACCTTTATGTCTATTCAGGTATCCCAAAAGCTGTGCTTGTCGTTTCCTGGTTGTTTTTAACAGTGAGCTTCCCACATGGGCTTCATCAAGCACTGCCTCATTTGATACCTATTTGACATAATATTTGCTTAAAATAAACACCCCTGAAAACTCGACCTAACCACACCCCCCCCCCCCTCTGTTGTCCTCCCTCAGGTTCCCTCCCCTTCACCATGGCGCATCACAGAGGCCACAGACACATCCTCCTCTACGTCTCTCTCGCTCTCTCCCTGGGGCTGGCCCTGGCGGAGGACGCAACTGACCCCAGTGACGACACAGGCAGCTTTGATGACGTAGAAGCGGTCAGTGAGGAAGCGGATCTGGACCCTTACAGCATGTCTCAGGAACTGAACAAGAGGCCAAACGTTGACCCGTACTCATACCTCCCGAGTGTAGGGAAAAGAGCTTTTGATCACTACGGCTTTACTGGAGGTCTCGGCAAGAGGAAGATCGACCATTTTGGATTTGTTGGGGGACTTGGCAAGAGACAAATTGACCCTTTAGGATTTTCTGGGGGTATCGGGAAGAGGTACGACTCTTTTGCCTACTCTGCTGGACTCGGAAAACGAGGAATGGACAGTTTAGCATTTTCGGGTGGCCTCGGAAAGAGAGGAATGGACAGTTTAGCATTTTCGGGTGGCCTCGGAAAGAGAGGAATGGATAGTTTAGCATTTTCAGGTGGACTCGGAAAGAGAGGAATGGACAGTTTAGCATTTTCGGGCGGACTCGGAAAGAGAGGAATGGATAGTTTAGCATTTTCAGGTGGCCTCGGAAAGAGAGGAATGGACAGTTTAGCATTTTCAGGTGGACTCGGAAAGAGAGGAATGGATAGTTTTAGCTTCGCCCCTGGTCTAGGAAAGCGTGGTATGGATAGTCTAGCGTTCGCAGGTGGACTGGGAAAGCGGATGGACGGCTTTGCTTTTGCTCCAGGCCTTGGGAAACGAATGGACAGTTTTGCTTTTGCACCTGGTCTGGGTAAAAGAGGAATGGACAGTCTAGCTTTTGCTGGGGGTTTGGGAAAACGGATGGACAGCTTTGCTTTTGCTCCAGGACTTGGAAAGCGGATGGACAGTTTCGCTTTTGCGCCTGGTCTGGGTAAAAGGGGACTTGATCGCTACGGATTTGTTGGCGGCTTGGGGAAACGAGGGATGGATCATTTCGCTTTTACTGGAGGACTCGGCAAGAGGGACTCGGGCGAGGCCTCGGGAGACCTCGAGGAAGGGAAGAGAGGTTTGGATGCCTACAGCTTTACCGGAGCTCTGGGGAAGAGAGGGTTAGATCGGTACGGATTCGTTGGAGGCCTCGGCAAACGAGGAATGGACGACTTCGCTTTTTCTCCGGGCCTTGGAAAGAAGAGGATGGATTCTTTTATGTTCGGAAGTCGCTTAGGAAAGAGAGGGATGGACAGATTTAGTTTTTCCGGCCACTTAGGAAAGAGGAAGATGGATCAGTTTTCTTTTGGACCGGGTCTCGGCAAGCGAGGGTTCGACCACTACGGCTTTACGGGCGGCATCGGCAAGCGAGGGTTCGACCACTACGGCTTTACGGGCGGCATCGGCAAGCGACAGTTGGATCCCATGTTGTTTTCTGGTCGTCTGGGAAAGAGAAGTAGCAGCGAACAGGAGGAGGAGGATGTGAGGCAGGTGGAGAAGAGGTCAACGACAGAGGAACAGGTGAGCTGGCCTTTTGGGGATTATGCGTTATGGTTTTGTAACTTTTTTTTTTGTTTTGCGTTTGTTTTTTTGTCTTTGCTTTTGATTTTGGTGGTTGTATTTTGGTAACTTGTTTGTTTTGTTTTTGTTTTTGTTTTTGTTTCAGTATTTGTCTTTGTCTTAGCTTTTGTGTTTGTCTAGTTTTTGTAACTTTTTCCTTTTGCTTTCGCTTTTGTCTTACTTTTTGTGTGTGTTTTAATTCTGATTTTGTGATCGGAGATTGTCACATTTTGTCTTATTTATTGTGTGTGTTTTAATTCAGATTTTGTGGTCGGAGATTGTCACATTTTGGCTGCTTGTTTGTTTGCTTTTCTTTTACAATTATTTTTTCCTTTTTTTCTTGCTGCTGATTATTTTCCTCGGTTTTCTTTTTCTTGTATTATGTTCACTTTTGGTTGTGTTGTTCCTCTTTTTGGGAAAAGTGCATGGAGGATTGAGGGGGGGGGGGTGCTCAATAAAACAAGTGTACTGAACGGCTAAAATCACATTATATCATAACAAAAAGGTAAATATCGTTGTTCAGGGTCGTTATTTAGAATTATCGTAGCTTACAGCTCGGGTGATCGAGAAGTCTGCGCGCTGTTGTAGGATTCCGTATTATGGCACAGTGCCAAGGGGTAATTGACGATTTGATTTTACTTCAAAATCGATCCCTTCCAAGTAACCCACATCCCGAAATAGCTCTTTGATAGTTCAGATGGTATTGAATCATGTCAGACTATTGAACGGATAACCATCGTTTATATAATTCCTAAGAGATTGTGGTGGTTTTTTAAGGGTGTTTTCGGTAGCCCTTGGCCTACTTAAGCTAGCAGAATATTCTATCCGAGATTGGCCTCAAATTCCGGGGTGTTGCCGCCACTTGAATGGCCAAGCGGTGTTTATAAATTGAAACTCAAATCCCTACTTCGCGCATCCGTAAATGTGCATGGACCGACCCCCCCCCCCCTCATCCCCCGTATAAAGCATAACCTTCCTTTTGAAAGAAATATGAAGCATTGTTATTTCCTTTCTGATCGGTTGATAAAAGATTGTACGCCTTGGGCCCTTGTTGTGGAGAAAGGCGGGATACAAATGCTCTTATCATTAACAACTTCTATATTTTAAAGTCACAAATATAATAAAAGGACGACCCATCGCATAGTCTTTCCACACAAATGTTTTACGATCACGCAGCGGCAGATACATATTAACAACCACAACCACGAACCAACAAAGGAAGACACAAAAGCCGAGTCCCACCCTCTGCGAAAAGGCTTACATCAAAATGAACATTAATTTGTACTGCTATTGATTTTCTATCTACATACATAACACATCCGAATGTATCGACGTAAGGTTCAAAATCTGAGACAAGTGTGCCTGTAGTGTGTTGGAGATCTTTTATCTTATCTTATTGCATCTTATTGCATCTTATTGCATCTTATTGCATCTTATTGCATCTGATGTGGCATGTTGTATTATTGTCCGGTTTAGTTTTCTTCAGACTGCATTTCGTTTGTCACTAGGATATAGTTTGAATTCCTTTTATATTTGTAAATTTTTTTAATATTTCTGTAAAGCTACAGAAAATGTCCTAATGCGACAATTATATTTTATCTCGCCTTGTCTTGTCTTATCTTATCTTGTCTTATATTATCTTATTTTATTTTATTTTATTTTTATCTTATCTTATCTTATCCTTTCCATGGCAGTTTTCTCAAAATCCTTCACAATGCAATGATGATGATGGTGGTGGTGATGGTGGCTGTAAACATAATTTGATAATGATAAATATTAATAACAATAATAATAAAAAGAATGATGATGATGATAATAAAAATGAAAATAGTAATGATGATGAGCGCTGATCATGAAGCTGATGATGATGATGATGATGATGATGATGATGATAATGATAATAATGATGATGATAATAATAATAATAATAATAATAATAATAATAATAATAATAATAATAATAATAATAATAATAATAATAATAATAATAATAATAATAATAATAATATAGCAATAATAATAACAGCAACTATAAGAATAACAATGTAACAAAATAATAATGATAACAATAATAATAATAATGATAATCATAATAATAATGGTCTCTCTCTTTTCCCTCTCCCTCCAGTCGTCGAAGAGCTTGTGAGAGTGACCGCTGTGACGTAGTATCCCGCCTGATGGCCAGGGAGACAGGCGTGTGTGCGGGCAGAGACATCGAGAGACCAGGCCACTCCCTCTTCTCCTCTGTCTGTCTAGAGATACTCGAATAAACGGTTCCCCTCCTCCACAAGGAAAAGTGAAGGGAGTTCTTTTCAGTTTGTGACTTTTGCTGGCTCTTGTGTGCAATGATATCCTGGACATTACTTGCTAGATCTAGCCCCTCTGTTGTTGAAACTGCCTGTCGAATGAAAATCTTTTGAGAGCACACACGTATTGTTTTGGCTTGTTATAATAATAAAAGAAAACGGTTGAAGATTCTAATGCTCATTTCATTCACGTAAATTTGGAGACGAGTTCAGTGCGAGATGAAAGGAATGTGTTTGCTGGTTTGTTTGTAGACACACGCATATACATACATACATAAACACACACGCACACGCACACACACACACACACACACACACACACACATACATGCATATACATACATACACATACATAAACACGCACACACACGTACCTACATACACACACACACACAAACACACACACACACGTACACATACATACACATACATACATACGTACACACACACACAAGCACACACACGCGTACACACACACATACAACACACATACATTCAATACATGAGTGCACGCGCACACACACACACACACACACGGGCACACACACACACAGACACAGACTATTACACACACAGGTGTACACTACATACGCAACACGTACACACATACAATACACACACACACAACAACAACAACAACAACAACAACAGCAGCAACAACAACAACAACAACAACAACAACAACACTACAACAACAACACACACAGGTACAAAAACCAGAACAGTACACACCGAACTAGATCAAGCAGTACTTTTACCACAAACAGATATCTCAAACACAAATACTCACAAACAAACAAGTACCCCACAAACAAACAAAAACCTCACGAACAAACAAACAAACAAAAACCTCACGAACAAACAAACAACTACCTCACAAACAATCAAACAAATATCTTACAAACAAACAAAAACCTCCCAAACAAACAAACAAATATCTCACTAACAAACAAACAAACAAACAAATATCTCACAAACAAATAAATAAACAAATAAATATTTCACAAACAGACAAATACCTCACAAATAAAGAAACAAACAAATATCTTAGAAAAACATGACAAACAAACAAATATCTCAGAAAAAAACATGACAAACAAACAAATATCTTAGAAAAACATCACAAACAAACAAACAACTGACAAAACAAACAAATATCAAACAAACAATTAATACCGCACAAACAGATAGTACCTTACCAAGAAACATGTGAAACAACACAGCCTCTGACACTAGCACAAAGTTACAGGAGAGACTCCTTGAGGTCAGGTTCCCCTGATGACATCCGTCATGTGCCGACAGCGAGAAGCAAGCCCCTAGTTTCCAGGGCACATTTTGTTGTGGTGAAAGCATTTCTGAAACATCTTGGTGGAATCAGGCGATCGTCAAAATAATGAAATCGAAGAAAAACATTTTTCTATACTTGTGGCAATTTTTATAGAATTTATTTATTTTTATTTTTTTTGTTGTTTTTTTTTTTGGGGGGGGGGTTGACTCAACACCCTTAAGGTCCATTTAAAAACACATTTCTGTAGCCTGTGGAGTTTTGCTGAAATATGTCGATTTCAGGCACACAAATGTAAACATGCAGTTTGTGTGGACTCTCAAGTTTTGGAAGTTGACAAACTTTAGTGGATATTTTCTCGTTAATTTGACGTACCTCTGAAACCAGGCGACCCTCACCTCTTTAAATTGCAAATATCTCAACGTCTGTTTCTGATAGATGAGTATTTTTTTCATCGAACACAAGAAAAATGAACAAGATTTAAAATGAGAACAATAACTCTATCTGCCCAAAAATTGACGAGCGTCTGATTCCATCGTGTCATGACACATTTAATTTCTCCCCCCCCCCCCTCTCCTGGCTCTGCGCAAAGAATATTTCTAGAAGGAACTACTTGTTGCTGTTCCAGCCCTGTGTCGAGAGAGGAACAGCCACAATGATCAGCTGTACTTTATTCTCCTCGTAGCCTTCTTTCTTACCGTAGCTCTCATGATTTAGCGCTTTCTTCAGGTCACACAATAGTTCACTCCATAGAGAGAGACTAGCTGGGTTTCCTGTTCGATGAACGGACTCGAAAGCATAGATCGTCAAGTCACTGTGGGTCCAGTCAGCACTATATGTAAACGGAAGTCTCACTTGTTTACAATGGCGTCTTAGAAGACGGACTTTCCCAAGATTAGATCTAAACAAAACTAATGAAAAACTGAAAATTAAACTACAGTGACTTCAGACTCCTTAATAAAACTGGGCACCCCTTAAATGATTCTGAACCAGTTATTTTTTTCAAATTCGAAATTTAAATTGTTTGGAAGTTTGAGGCGACCAAAATGATGAACGTTAACAAATAGAATATGTATAGATCTAGATGTAGCGTAGACGTTTTCATAATATCATGCCATAGCAATAGTGGACCAACTTAACGTTATGTTGAGGCACAGTGTGATAAACCACCGTACACAAATCATGAATACGAATTTGTATCTTCTATTATACCTACATGCATGTTGTTGGTGCATTTCCAGTTAAAGATCAAGAAACATCTGTGTGAACTACGAAGATAATTGGTATGCTTCTGTCTTCAAAGAGCCACACAAAACAGCGTGTTTTTACGTCGTTGTCCAATGACCAAATCGGAAGTCCTGAGTGAGTTAAAATTTGTTTTGTGTTTTTTTTTAAAGATCAAATATTATGTTTCCATCTAAAAGGTATCTCTCTTATAATATGAAATCAAGGCGAGTCAGTGAGACACTCTATCTATCGATCTCACTGGCGAAAATATAAAGGAAAAAATAGGAGAAGTCTCCAA
Organism: Aplysia californica; assembly: GCF_000002075.1. Taxonomy (NCBI): domain Eukaryota; kingdom Metazoa; phylum Mollusca; class Gastropoda; order Aplysiida; family Aplysiidae; genus Aplysia; species Aplysia californica. The sequence goes on from NW_004797414.1 coordinate 1,045,177, forward strand.
CCACAAAAGCCCCAACAACACGATCGCCACATCTGCACAAGAAATAATTCTACAGGATTTCCCGAAAGCGTGAGATAATATCTAATGGGTGCTTGAGAACCCCCAAACTGGGAGGTGTCGTGGTTTCGGAGACACAGAAGGGAATGACAGGGAACACCTGAGACAGATGCTGTGTGGGTTCGGCTTTTTCCTTAAGATAATAATAATGATATTCCTACACAGTTCAGTTCCACTGAGCAAAATTGAATTATAACGAGCTTTACAGGCTTAGAGTTAGAATCTTATGAATCAGTGTCAAGAAGGGGTTTCAAAAAAGGGAAATGGTATTGGTTTAACGCCCCCTGTCAACACTATTGCGTTTACTTAAGAGATGCTGGAAGGGGTATTCGGTATGCATGAAGTTTCAGAGTTAAGTTTTTGTAAGAGTTTACGGCACTTGCAACACAAATAGGTCCTATAAGTGCTGCGACGAGAAGTGGATTATTTCCTACTGTAGTGGTGTTAGCAACAAAATTATTTTAGCAGTCTGGGCCGGAACAGAAAAGTGTTGTTTATTCATTATTTTTAAAAAGTATATAAATTATT
>NW_004797414.1:1047499-1049232 GCF_000002075.1 Aplysia californica
GGGGGTTGGACAAGAGGTCCAAAATTGATAAACGGCGGAGTTGTAATAAAAAGGGGGGAGGGGGGGTTGCGCATTCAACCTCATACCCCTGTACTAGTAGGAAAAAATCTGTTTTATTTCTTCTTCAGTGAATAAAAGTAAAAGAACAAGAGATCATGAAATTTTATTGAGTTACCGTTAAAACTTTTCCAATTTAGGAGCAAACCAGTTTCATTTTTTTAAAACATAAACAAGTGTACAAAAGTTTTTAAAATATACCCAAAAAAATTGAGGTAGTCATCCCAGAATCGGTACTTATACTGAGGATAATTTGCCTTTTACAAAAATAAAAAAAGTTTCATTCAGATGTTTAGATTTCAGAAAAATAATGTTTCACATGATCGTCGGTCGTGGCAAGCTTGGAAATAATAAACGGAGGGTATGGCATAAGGAGCAGGGTGGGGGGGGGGCTCTTATTGGATCCCTTAGAGTACGTGGGTGATCATGGACCTCCACTTCTCTCTGTCTTGCGTTGCAGCGATGGTGTCTGTTGTTCTTTTTTAGATTCTTTACATTTACCTGAACAGCGGGGAAAACTTCAACGACGTGATGATTAAAAACGTAAGAATACTAGAAGCCATAAAGGCACCAGTGAATGACGCAACAAAGACGACAATTGACTTTCTCTTTTTCTTTTCTTTAAATAATTTTATTTTTTTTCCCCACTGATACAATTTAGAATATTTTGGAGACGGGGCTCCAACCCTGCCTGTCAGGGACAACTTGGGATGAGAGGGAAACAGCAGCCCAGCAGACAGACCGAGACACTCGATACAATAAATGGTCTCTCCACTGTGTAAACGAACTCGTGACTCCTGTTTGTGATAGCAAAAACGTCTAACTACTGTACCAAAGACGCAGTTACGACGAAATGATTTCTTACAACTTTTGATTTGAGAAGAGAAATAGTAAGATGATAATAAATATGTATAAAACAGAAGTTCCAACGACTATCATCAGAAACTTCGCCCATCATTCTTTATGGAGAACCCCTTGCAGAAATTAGTTAATTCAAGTACCTTGGCAGCATTATATCCAAAACTGCTGACTGCCTTAACGACGTCCACCAAAGACTTTAAAATGTATAGATCGCTTTTGCGAAATTAAAAACTATATGGAAGTCAAAGATCATTTCATTGAAGACGAAAATAAAAATCTAGCAATATTTTGGCTGTATTGACGTATGGTCCACAGGTATGGAAAACAATTAAAACAATTCAACGAAAATTGAAAAGCTTATAAACAAAATGTTTACAAAGAATTCAGCTAATAAAATAAAATGAAGTCATTACAAATAATGCCATGTAGGAATGAACTGGAATTGAAGATATCAAAACAACCATATAAAGGAGAAGATGGGGATATCTAGCACATATTATTCTAAGAGTGCCGAAGACAAGATTGTCCTATCAGACAGACATGATATTGGAAACCAACAGGAAAAGGAGGAAGACCAACTGGAAGCTATAGAGGCACAATAAGAGATGAGGCAATCACCCAGGGACTGGATTTGTTGAAATTGGAGGACGTGGCCAGGGACAGACAAGCGTGGCGTCGACTGCTCTCCGCCTCATGTACCTGACGGTATAGGGAGAGAGGAAGTAAGTAAGTAAGTAAGTAAGTAAGTAAGTAAGTCAGTCAGTCAGTCAGTCAGTCAGTCAGTCAGTCAGTCAGTCAGTCAGTCAGTCAGTCAG